>NW_028319436.1:72500-311886 GCF_062004578.1 Staurois parvus
GGGCAGTGTCTGTACACACCATCCTTCTCTGTTTATATAGACTTAATCTCCTTCATTACACAATTATCACCTTGTTTCCTGCCCCCCCCCCCCCCTCCTCTAAGGTCTCTAGTCCCTATAATGTCCCAGCTGTTCCACAACATCTGCCGGCAGATTCCTCCCCATACATTGTCCCCAACACAGATTGGACATATTACATGACTCGGGACATTCTCTATGGAACACAAATGCCGATGATATTGATTTCCAAATCCATTTCAGCTTTCAGATGGTGTTTTTTGTATTTTTGGTTGAATTTTGGTCATTCTGAGTGATGCCAGGTACATTGATTATTTCATGTATTTTTAACAAACACATTTGTAATAGAAAAGTAACAATCAAAAAAGTTGAAAATAAAAAATGTGATACAATATAATTTTTTTAAAAAAGCAATCAATATTTTTCCTATAATTGGTAGAAATATCAGCCAATCAGAATGATGGGATTGTAACACTAATAATTCTAAATTTAGTAACCCAACAGATCTCCCCATACAGCTCGCAGCCCTTTAACAGACCCACAGAATGGGCGGTAATCTGCCTTCTATTGGCTGAAGTTTTAGCGCCCATTTACACTTCCCCAGAGTAACGTGCGTGATGCAATGCGCGGGAATGCACATAAGGTCTTACTGCATAGCGGGGCCATTTATTTTTAAAAGACCCCCGTCACGCCTGCATTGTAGCATGCCGCAATGCATGGTAGTGTCAGAAAAAAGTTTCAGGTTTTATGTTTCAATGGTTTTTATTAATTTTAATTTTGAACAGTATAAAACAGAGGCAACAAAACATGCCCACGCGGGGGCTATCAATTGCACCGAATCAGGTCCCGTTTTTAGCATACTAGGTTGCACTGGTCTCCAATCCCAGAGGACGCCATTTTTTGGGAAGTCTTTCTGTGACGTCACCACGCATGAAGCTGACGGACTGACACCGCGGCTGATTAGTCATTTGTCATTCCATTGTTCTCTTTAACTCATCCGAATGTAAGTGCAATACTATGAATAAACATTTGTTTTTAACGGGGTTGCACTATGAAGTTTTTCTCGTTTAACCCCTTCCATACATTACTGCGGAGAGCGGTATGAAGTGATCAAGCCGGTTCCACGCAGTGATCCATCCTCCCTAAGAGTGTCAGTGTGGGGTGTGGACACTATCTGCTCCTTTGATCTCTATAGCTTGAGATGAATTTGGTTGGGTAAGAAGCTTGCCTGTTTTTCTGAGCAGCACCTTTGAGCACAGCAGTACTTTAATAGATTAGCCCCTTCACGCCAACGGTACGCAAATATGCGTCCTCTTGGCGGCTGGGCCTTGACACCGAGCAGCCGCATAATTGCGTACCATTTGTAAACAAACATGTGCTGAGAGCGCGCGCCCTGCGTGCTCCCAGTACGTGTCGGTGTCCCGCGGAAAGGTTGCGATCGGGACCTTTCTGATCATGCGACTGCTGTGACAGCCAATCGCGCCGGTCACATGACCCTAAACCCCACCTCCCAGCGTCAGAAACAGCTTAAAGGGCCGGGAGGCACCGGTGTGAAGGGGTTAATTTGGAATGCAATATTTGCGCACCATTTGTAAACAAACGTGCTGAGAGCGCGCTCCCCGCGTGCTCCCAGCACATGCATCAGTGTCCCACAAAAAGGTTCCGATCTCTCTTTGCGATTGGGACCTCTCCGATCATGTGACTGCCGTGACAGTCAATCACGGCGTTCACATGACCCTAAACCCCCGCCTCGTCTCCCAGTGTCAGGAACCCCTTAAAGGGCCAGGAGGCGCCGGCGTGAAGGGGTTAATTTGGAACGCAATATTTGAGTACTTATTGTAAACAAACATGTGCTGAGAGCGCGCGCCCTGCGTGCGCTCCCAGCACACGTGTCGGTGTCCCACGGAAATTTCCCAATCTCTCTTTGCGATCAGGACCTTTCCGATCATGCGACTGCCGTGACGGCCAATCACTGTGGTCGCATGACCCTAAACCCCACCCTGCCTCCCAGTGTCAGAAACCCCTTAAAGGGCCGGAAGATACCAGAGCGAAGGGGTTAATTTGGAATGCAATATTTGCGTACCATTTGTAAACAAACATGTGCTGAGAGCGCGCGCCCTGCGCACTCCGAGCACATGTGTCGGTGTCCCACGGAAAGGTTGCGATCAGGACCTTTCAAATCATGCGACTGCCATGACAGCCAATCGCGGCGGTCACATGACCCTAAACCCCACCCCACCTCTGGGCATCAGAAATCCGGGGGGCGCCGGCGGGAAGGGGTTCATTTGGAACGCAGCACTTTTTTCTTCGCATTAGATCGGGGGACTTATTTATATGCGTTTATTTTGCACTGTATATGAAATATTATTTGATGTTATCTGTATTTTAGGTTGCACAGTTCTGTACTCTATATAGATTCATCATCATTCGAGGATATACGACATGAATTTTTAGTTTGCGCATATCCCTTCATTCATTTATCACATTTAAAGTGAACAGCGCACCTTTTTCATGCGTTGAAATGATTTATTCTGGTATTCAGGAAGATAGTAGCAGCCGTTCGCTTTTTCGTTCGTTCATTTTTTTTATTTTTTCGTTATATACAGTATTGGGCTAAGCGCCAAGATCTTCTTCTTTGTCCCATCGGTCGCACTGGCAGCCCATTCATTTCAATGGACCGCCGTAACCCAATGTACATTCATGCAGGACACAATGTGCATAGATTGTAAGCTCCCAGGATCAGGGCCCTCCTATCCCTCTTGTATTGAACTGTATTGTTGCTGTATTGTCTCCCGTTATATTGTAAAGCGCTGAGCAAACTGTTGGCGCCATATAAATCCTGCATAGGGGCAGCACAGTCGCTAAATGGTTAGCACTTCCGCCTGGCAGTCCTGAGGTCATGGGTTTGAATCTCAACCACGGCACCACCTGCCTGGAGTTTGCATGTTCTCCCTGTGTCTACGTGGGTTTCCTCCAGGTACTCCGGTTTCCTCCCGGTACTCCGGTTTCCTCCCACACTCCAAAGACATTCTGGTAGGTTAATTGGCTCCTGTCTAAATTGTCCCTAGTATGTGTATGTATGAATGTGAGTTAGGGAACTTAGCTTGTACACCCCTTGAGGGTTAGGGACCATAGATTGCACACCCCTTGAGGGTTAGGGACCAATGTGAATGTACAATACAGGGGCAAACTGACAACCCATGGGGCCCCCAGCAATAGGGGACCATGGGGCCCCTGTGTCCTTGCCCACACCCAAAAAAGCCTATGAAAAGGTACCAGGGGCATCTCATGGGGCCCCCTTCTGACCCCGGGCCCTCAGGCAGTGCCCGAGTTTCCAAATGGTCAGTCCGCCCCTGGTACAATATATATGTAAAGCACTGCATACATTGATGGTGCTATATAAGTACCTGAAATAAAAAATAAATACAATAATAATTAACACACATGAGTTAACATGCCACCGGGGCGGACTGACAACTCATGGGGCCCCCGGGCAATAGGGGATCATGGGGCCCCTGTGTCCTTGCCCAAACTCAAAAAAGCCTATGATAAAGGTACCAGGGGCATCTCATGGGGCCCCCTAGTGACCCCGGGCCCTCGGGGCAGTGCCCGAGTTTCCAAATGGTCAGTCCGCCCCTGCACGCCACACAGAAGTAAATGGTAACACACCTGCTGAGGGTGCTGCAGTGCAGTCCCTTGTAAATGGCGCCCCAATAGAGCCCAGCGCACCACAATGCCTATACTGTCCAATGTGGTGCACTGCATTGCTGAAAACAAAATGCGTGTTTTTTCATCCGCTGTGGTGCGTTGGCAATCTATTCCCTGCCTTAACGCAATGCAATGGAGCGCTGGGCCCTGAACGCCCCACTTATAGACGCCAGATTACCGTCTCCCCTGTAAATCTGCCCATTAAAGGGCCCCAAGACGTGCGGGTAGACAGTAGTGGAATCATTAATATCCCAGAGATGTACAAAACATGATTTCACATGTAGACGTCACCTTCCCGGTTCACACCCAGCCATGACAATAAATAGCTGTCCGTGTGACACGTAGCCTGTGTAAATACAAAGTGTTTCCCATTTGTCCCCTCTCTCCATGTCCTCTCTCCCCGGCTTCCTCTTGGTATTTTGCTTTCTCTCTCCCTCCTGTTATCCCAGCCTGTGATCAGAGGTCCTTCTCTGCTGGGATGTTGCTGGGTGCCCAGGGCCCTTTAATCTGCCCGACGCCCCAAGTGTCGCTTTCTGCACCTGCCCAGCAAGACAGTGCAAATGTCCAGTGCCCCCTCCCTCCCCCCAGGAGCAGAATCACACCAGATCCCCCTTCTGCCTGGGATGAAAGCCTCTGATCTTGGCTGTATGGTGCATCATTGATGGATGCAAGACACCAGAGGCCTCCCAGAATCCATTGTGGCAGCCATTGCAGACTCTACTAACGCTAAGGTAATGGTGACCTTCCCAGAATCCATTGTGGCAGCCATTGCAGACTCTACTAACTGGAAGATAATGGTGACCTTCCCAGAATCCTTAGGGGCAGCCATTGCAGACTCTACTAACGCTAAGGTAATGGTAAACCTTCCCAGAATCCATTGTGGCAGCCATTGCAGACTCTACTAATGCTAAGGTAATGGTGACCTTCCCAGAATCCTTAGGGGCAGCCATTGCAGACTCTACTAATGCTAAGGTAATGGTGACCTTCCCAGAATCCATTGTGGCAGCCATTGCAGACTCTACTAATGCTAAGGTAATGGTGACCTTCCCAGAATCCATTGTGGCAGCCATTGCAGACTCTACTAATGCTAAGGTAATGGTGACCTTCCCAGAATCCATTGTGGCAGCCATTGCAGACTCTACTAACGCTAAGGTAATGGTGATCTTCCCAGAATCCATTGTGGCAGCCATTGCAGACTCTACTAACGCTAAGGTAATGGTGACCTTCCCAGAATCCATTGTGGCAGCCATTGCAGACTCTACTAACTGGAAGATAATGGTGACCTTCCCAGAATCCATTGTGGCAGCCATTGCAGACTCTACTAATGCTAAGGTAATGGTGACCTTCCCAGAATCCATTGTGGCAGCCATTGCAGACTCTACTAATGCTAAGGTAATGGTGACCTTCCCAGAATCCTTAGGGGCAGCCATTGCAGACTCTACTAACTGGAAGATAATAGTGACCTTCCCAGAATCCTTAGGGGCAGCCATTGCAAAATCTACTAACTGGGAGATAATAGCGGCCTTCCCAGAATCCTTAGGGGCAGCTATTGCAGACTCTACTAATGCTAAGGTAATGGTGACCTTCCCAGAATCCTTAGGGCCAGCCATTGCAGACTCTACTAACTGGAAGATATTGTGACCTTCCCAGAATCCTTAGGGGCAGCCATTGCAAAATCTACTAACTGGGAGATAATAGCGACCTTCCCGGAAACCTTTGTACACTAAAATTAGGTTTGATCTACCAAAATCCTTTGGGGCAACCATTGCAGACTCTACAAACGTTTAGATAATGGCAACCTTCCCAGAATCCCTTGCACTCTATAATTATGATTTACCAAAGTCCTCAGGGGCAGCCATTGCAGAATCTACTAACTGGAAGATAATGGTGACCTTCCCAGAATTCTATGTACACTCAATGTAAGTAGGACCTACCAGAGTCCTTCGGGGCAGCCATTGCTGACTCTACTAACTGGAAGATAATAGCGACACCTTCTCAGAATCCTCTGTGTACTAGAATTATATAGGATCTACCAGAATCCTTTGAGGCAACCAGTGCAAACTCTACTAACTGGAAGACAATGGCGACCTTCCCAGAATCCTCTGTGTACTAGAATTATATAGGATCTACCAAGATACTCAGGGGCAGCCATTGTAGACTCTACTAATTGGGAGACAGCTGCAACCTTCCCAGAATACTTTACACTCTAAAATTTAGTAGGATCTACCAGAATCCTTTGGGGCAACCAGTATGAACTCTATTAATTGGAAGACAGTGGCAACCTTCTCAAAATGATCTGCACTCTAGAATTATGTAGGACCCACTAAATTCCTGTGGGGCAACCAGTGTGAAAGTGTGAACTGTACTAACTAGAGTATAATGGCAACCTTCCCAGAATCCTGTGTGCACTAGAATAATGTAGGATCTACCAGGATCCTTTGGGGCAACCAGTGCAAGCTCTTCTAACTAGAAGGGAATGGCAACCTTTCCAGAATCCTCTGCTCCCCAGAATGATGTAGGATCTACCAGAATCCTTTGGGGCAAGCAGTGCAAACTCTACAAACTGGAAGACAACTGCCATCTTCCTAGAATACTCAGCACTCTAGAATTTAATAGGATCTACCACAATCCTTTGGGGCAACCAGTGTGAACTCTACTAATTGGAAGACAGTGGCAACCTTCCGATGTACCTTTGCACATTACTGAATAATGCGGGATCTACCAGAATCCTTTGGGGAACCAGAACAAATTCTACTAACTGGAAGACAATGGTGACCTTCCCAGAATTCTCTACAGTTTAGAATTATGGAGGACCTACCATAAGCCTTTTTGGGCAACCAATGTAAACTGTACAAAGTGAAGGATAATGGTGACCTTCCCAGAATCCTATATGCACTACAATTATGTAGGATCTACCAGAATCCTTTGGGGCAACCAGTGCAAACTCTACTAATTGAAAGACCACAGAGACCTTCATAGGATCCTCTACACTCTAGACCAGTGGTCTCCAAACTGCAGCCCAGGGGCCGAATGTGGTCCTTTGCTTGCCTTTATTGGGCCCTTGAGGCATTATTCTTGCCAGAGACACCAACAATAGAGGAAAATTCCTGCCCCTGACACCAAAAATAGGGCACTATTCCTCCCACTGACAACAATGGGGCATAATTCCTTCAACTGACACCAACAATCAGGCACTATTCCTCCCCCTAATACCAAAGATGGGGCATTGTTTACTCCCACCGGGCACAGTCCATCCCCCCTAGAGTCTGAATGAGAGTAAACTGTCCCTTGGTTTAGAAAGTTTGAAGACCCCTGCTCTAGACTAATGGAGGATCTACCAGAATCCTTAAGGACAGTGCAAACTCTACTAACTGGAAGACAATGACAACCTTCCCAGTATCCTCTGCACTCCAGTATTATGGAGGATCTACCAGAATCCTTCAGGGCAACCAGTCTACTAAAGACAATGTGACCTTCCCAGACTAGACCTAGTGTATGTAGTATCTACTAGGATTCTCAGGGGCAGCCATTGCAGACTCTACTAACTGGAAGACAATGGTGACCTTCCCAGAATCTTCTGTGCACTAGAATAAAGTAGGAGCTACCTGAGTCCTTTGGGGCGACCATGATGTTTCTGGACTTACCGCCCTAAATTCAAGATGGAGGAAATATTGAAATAAATGTTATTTCTGCTCCCATCATTTCAGGGGACCACTTTGTGACCACAATACACCTGTTTTATGCCCCATGACTGTCTCTTCCATGTCCCAGTAAAATCTGAACAGCCGCTTTTATTAGAAGCCCATTGACATGGTGGACCGAGTTAACACAATACATTATTGCAGGCTTTTTTCTCAGAGAATAGGTGCAGAAACCCCCCCTTCTGAATAATTTCTTGTCTCCGCCCCCCTACCAACCTCTGAGCACTGTCCCTTAGTTTCACCCCCCCCCCCCACACACCTCACAGTACTGCTCCTTATAGAGAATACACAGCCAGGTATCATTTTGTAATGCTAAGTAATTTGTATGGAATTTGTTAACAAGAAAAGCAATAAAAAATATCCCCTGCACCCAGCAACAATAGACCCCCAGCAACAATAGATCTCACCAACAGCAACAATAGACTATCCCCAGCAACAACACCCCCCCCCCCCAACTGCAACAATAGACCTACCCAGCAACAGCAGATCTCCCAGCAGCCAGCAAAAATAGACCCCCCCACCAAAAATAGGCCCACTCCATCAACAATAGATCTTCCCAACAGCAACATTAGACTACCCCCAGCAACAATAGACCCCCAACAGCAACAACAGACCTCCCCACCAACAGCAGATCTTCCATCAGCCAGCAACAATAGACCCTCACCAACAATAGAGCCCCTCCAGCAACAATAGATCTCCCCAACAGCAACAATAGACTACCCCAGCAACAACAGACCCCCAACTGCAACAATAGACCTACCCAGCAACAGAAGATCTTCCAGCAGCCAGCAACAATAGATGCCCCAGCAACAATAGACCCCCAGCAACAATAGATCTCCCCAACAGCAACAATCTTCTACTCCCAGCAACAACAGACCCCCAACAGCAATAATAGACCTCCCCAGCAACAGCAGATCTTCCAGCAGCCAGCATCAATAGACTCTCCAGCAGCCAGCAACAATAGACCACCCTCAACAGTAGATCCCTTCAAGCAACAATTTATCCCCCACCAGAAATCATAGACCACCATGCAAAAATAGACCCCCCCCAGAGACAATAGATGCTCCAGCAGCCAGCATCAAGAGACCCTCCAGCACCCCTTGCCATAGCATACATTCAGTGCTGGATGTGCCGGAACTGCATTCCCCCGTGTTCCCACTGAAAAAAGCCCTGCCTTCTTGTGCATTAATATGTGCTTTGATAAAGCAGCCCTCTTTTGTAATGGGGTGACAATCGTCTCTCAACTGACTGTGCTCCTGCATTGTCACCCTCTCATATACTCTCCTGATGGAGACTAGGAGACAAGAGGTCATGCCAACACACATTGCACTGTTATTTTTGTGGTTTATTAGAAATACATGTATTGTAGATCAGTCAATAACCCTCAAGGAGCTTCCAAGCTGAGGTCCCTAACTCCCATTCATACACATACTAGGGCCAATTTAGACAGGGGCCAATTCACCTACCAGCTTGTCGTTGGAGTATGGGAGGAAACTGGAGCACCCGGAGGAAACCCACACAGTTATAACATGCAAACTTCATGCATGTAGTGTCCTGATTGGGATTGTAACCTCAAGACCCCAGTGCTGCAAGACAGAAGTGCTAACCATTGAGCCACTGTGCTGCTCATAAGCCACTGTTGTCCCTATCAGGAGATCGGCCCAGAATAATGATGAGCAGCCCATGTTGGAGTGAGTGCATGCTTTAGGAAGTGTTTGAAAGTGGCTGCAGGTGATCAGCGGGTCTAGCTGTGTTGTTTATTAAAGTAGAGATGTGTATACTTACCTAATTTAAGGGCATTCTGGTCCAGCCATGTGATTGGCTCCCAGCGCCAGCTTAAGTGTGGAGGAGGGGCAGCTGATAATGGATAGCCAATAGTAAGTCTATGGGTGACGTCATTGTCCAGGATCACCAAATTCGGACAACAGAAGATTGGAAAAACGTTGCCTGGTCTGATGAGTCTGGATTTCAGCTGTGACATTCAGATGGTAGGGTCAGAATTTGGCGTAAACAACATGAAAGCATGGATCCATTGTGCTTTGTATCAATAGTTCAGGCTGGGGGCGGTGGTGGTGTCATGGTGTGGTGGATCCATCCTGCCTTGTATCAATGGTTCAGGCTGATGGTGGTGGTGTCATGGTGTGGTGGATCCATCCTGCCTTGTATCAACAGTTCAGGCTGGTGGTGGTGTCATGGTGTGGTGGATCCATCCTACCTTGTATCAATGGTTCAGGGTGGTGGTGGTGGAATGGTGTGGTGGATTCATCCTGCCTTGTATCAACAGTTCAGGCTGGTGGTGGTGTCATGGTGTGGTGAATCCATCCTGCCTTGTATCAATGGTTCAGGCTGGTGGTGGTGGAATGGTGTGGTGGATTCATCCTGCCTTCTATCAATGGTTCAGGCTGGTGGTGGTGGAATGGTGTGGTGGATTCATCCTGCCTTGTATCAACAGTTCAGGCTGGTGGTGGTGTCATGGTGTGGTGGATCCATCCTGCCTTGTATCAATGGTTCAGGGTGGTGGTGGTGGAATGGTGTGGTGGATTCATCCTGCCTTGTATCAACAGTTCAGGCTGGTGGTGGTGTCATGGTGTGGTGGATCCATCCTGCCTTGTATCAATGGTTCAGGCTGGTGGTGGTGGAATGGTGTGGTGGATTCATCCTGCCTTGTATCAACAGTTCAGGTTGGTAGTGGTGTCATGGTGTGGTGGATATATCTTGCCTTGTATCAGTGATTCAGGCAGGTGGTGGTGGTGGAATGGTGTGGGAGAGCTTTTCTTGGGACACTTTGGGCCCCTTAGTACCAATTGAGCATCGGTTAAACACCACGGCCTACCTGAGTATTGTTGCTGACCATGTCCATCCCGTTATGACTACAGTGTCCCCATCTTCTGGTGTCTCCTTCCAGCAGGATAATGCTCCATGTCACAAAGCTCAGATCTTCTCCAACTGGTTTCTTGAACATGACAATGAGGTCACTGAACTCCATTGGCCTCCATAGTCACCAGATCTCCATCCAATCCAGATCTCCAGATCTCCATCCAATCCAGATCTCCATCCAGATCTCCAGCTCACCGCCATCCATGACCTCTTTATCTCCCTCTCCCTCAACCTCCGAGCGGTCACCTAAACCTGGATCCAAGCCACTGACTCCATCTCCCCTGTGGCACTCTCCTATGGAGGTCCCGTCTGGATCTATTCACCCAGACCGAGCGGTCGTAGAGGTGGTGGGGTCGGCATGCTCTTGTCACCGCTGAGCACCTTCCAGGTCCTCCCAAACCCCCCCTCTCTATCCTTCTCCTCCTTCGAGGCCCACTGCATCCGGCTCTTCTCTCCCACCCCTCTGAGGATTGCAGTAATCTATCGGCCTCCTGGACCCGTATTCCGCTTCCTCGACAACTTTTCCGCCTGGCTACCCTTCTTCCTCTCCTCTGAGCTACCCACCATCATCCTTGGTGACTTCAATATCCCTTTCAACGTCAACAACCCGGCTACATCCCAACTCCTCCACCTAACCTCTTCTTTTACACTCACACAGTGCACACAGTCCTCCACCCACACCGACGGGAACACCCTGGACCTCGTTTTCCCTCATCTCTGCACCCTCCACAACCTCACAAACACCCCTTTCCCTCTCTCTGACCACAACCTCATTACATTCTCCGTCTCCCCGTCCTCTAACACCTCCCCCCCAAACGTCAAACCATCACCAGTCGTAACCTCCGCAACCTGAACCTGGCCCCTCTCCACTCTGCAGCTGACAGTCTGTACGACAGTATCCTTCCACTGTCATGCCCTGACCTGGCCACTACTGCGTATAACGACTCGCTGTCAGCTGCCTTAGACTCCTTAGTACCCCTAACCATATGCAACAGTAGACCCCAACCTCTTCAACCCTGGCAGAACGACCACACTAAAAATCTTAAATGACGTAGTTGCGCGCTGGAGCGACTATGGCGCAAAACCAAATCCCCTCGAGCGTTCTCCCTCTACAAATCCGCCTTCCTCACCTACTCCTCCTCCCTCCACGCCACCAAACAAGCCTACTTTGTAACCCTCATCAACACCCTCTGCACCTGTCCCCACTGGCTCTTCTCCACTTTCAACTCCCTACTCTCCCCCCCCACCTTCACCCAGTACCTCACTCACCGCCCACGAGATTGCCAATCATTTCCAAAATGAGATCGACGCAATCTATAAGGACAACGCCAATGCTCAACCTACCACCTCACCAAGCCTGCCTCCCACTATAACCCCATCAACTCTCCCCTCCTCTGAC
Source organism: Staurois parvus (assembly GCF_062004578.1). Classification (NCBI taxonomy): domain Eukaryota; kingdom Metazoa; phylum Chordata; class Amphibia; order Anura; family Ranidae; genus Staurois; species Staurois parvus. Next base: position 84,204 of record NW_028319436.1, read on the forward strand.
CTCGCAACCGCCCTGCCCCCCACCACACCTAACATCCCGCACACTATAACCTGCCCAACACTCCGCTCCTTCAGCCTTGCTACCACTGAGGAGGTCACTAAGGTCTTCTCAGAAGCCCGCCTCACCACTTGCCCCCTTGACCCTGTCCCCACACAACTCCTCCGGTCACCCTCCTCCTCCATCCTTTGCTCCCTCACCCACATCTTCAATCTCTCCCTCTCTACTGGCGCATTCCCCTCCCCCCTAAAGCACGCGCACATCACCCCCATACTCAAAAAACCCCCCCCTGGACCCCACTGACCTGAACAACCTTAGATCCATCTCCCTGCTGCCACTCACTTCCAAGCTCCTTGAGCTCTTAGTCTACAATCGCCTAAGCGCCCACCTCACTGATAACAACTTCCTCGATCCACTACAGTCTGGCTTCTGGCCCCTGCACTCCACCGAATCCGCCCTCCTCAAAATCACTAATGACCTGCTAACCGCCAAAGCTAATGGCCACTACTCAGTCGTCTTACTCCTCGACCTCTCCGCGGCCTTCAACACAGTCAACCACCCCCTCCTCCTTAATAAACTGCACTCCCTTGGCATCAGAGACTCCGCTCTCTCCTGGCTCTCCTCCTATCTATCCCAATGCTCCTTCAGCATCACCTATAACGCTACCACCTCCCCCTCTCTCCCCCTCTCTGGCTCCCCAAGGCTCTGTCCTCGGACCCCTTCTCTTCTCCATCTACACCTCCTCCCTCGGCAAACTGATACACTCCCACGGCTTCAACTACCACCTCTACGCCGATGACACGCAAATTTACCTGTCCACCCCCCACCTCACCCCTTCAGTCTCCACTCGTATCACCCACCTACTGAACGACATATCAGACTGGATGTCGCTCCATTTCCTCAAATTGAATCTTTCCAAAACCGAGCTCCTGATTTTCCCCTCAGCCCGCGCCCCCACCCTCTCCATCACGCCACCATCAGTCCCACCCCGCAAGCCAAAGTCCTAGGTGTCACTCTAGACTCAAACCTGTCCTTCCAACCCAATGTCCAATCGTTGGCAAACTCATGCAGGCTCCACCTCCGCAACATCTCCAAAATACGTTTGTTCCTAACCCCAGACACCACTAAACAACTCATCACTTGCTTATTATCTCAGGCCTGGACTACTGCAACTCCCTCCTCACCGACCTACCTCATCACAGACTATCCCCGCTTCAGTCTATTCTGAACTCAGCAGCCAGACTCATCCACCTTACCAACCGCTCCACATCTGCCACCCCCCTCTGTCATTCCCTCCACTGGCTCCACCCCCCTCTGTCATTCCCTCCACTGGCTCCCGATTGCCCAACGCATTAAATTCAAATTACTAACACAGACATACAAAGCCATCCATAACGCTGCCCCAAACTACCTCACCGACCTGATGCCCAAATACCACCCAACACGTACTCTTCGCTCCTCACAAGACCTCCTACTCTCCAGTTCCCTGGTCTCCACCTCCCACGCCCGACTGCAGGACTTCTCCAGGACTTCCCCCATCCTCTGGAACTCACTACCCCAATCCGTCAGACTGTCACCTACCCTCCTCATCTTTAGGCGCACCCTGAAAACCCATCTCTTCAGGGAAGCCTACACCGCCCTCACCTAACAGCCGATCTCCTCCACTCCTCCTACCACTCCACCCCCCACAGCCACTTCCTCCTGTACCACTACCCCCTCCCTCCTAGATTGTAAGCTCCAAGGAGCAGGGCCCTCGAACCCCTCGTGTATTGTATTGTCTCATGTTCTGTCCCCCACTATAATGTACAGCGCTGAGCAAACCTTTTGGCGCTATAAAAATACTGTATAATAATAATAACTGTATAATAATAATAGAGCACCTTTCGGATGACATTCGCATCATGGATGTGCAGCCAACAAATCTGCAGCAACTGCGTGATGCTATCATGTCAATATGGAGACAAATCTCTGATGAATGTTTCCAACACCTTATTGAATCTATGTCATGAAGAATGAAGGAATGAAGATAGTTCTGAAGGGAAAAGGGGGTCTAACCCGGTACCGGCAAGGTGGACCTAATAAAGTGGCCGGTGAGTGTAGATTGATAGATATATATAATACAGATTGACCAAATAAACACACATACAATTCTGGGCCCATGCGGCCCATAGCATCAGGGTGTTTTCACACGTGATAATGTGCACCAATTAGCACCAGGGCATCATAATGGCACTCATTCTGTGTGTGCGTGTGAAGGCACTAATACAGTGTACAGGGTCCACCTGTCAGATGGGGGGTGTCACCGGTGTGTCATCTGCCCACACACACTCCAGACCCAGCCATGTGCCACCTACCCGGCGCTGCACTGGGGACCTGGACACACCGCACCCTGGCTGTACTGATCCGTCAGAGCCATCATATCTATGCACTGAGAGTGACTGAATATTCTTAGGTATTATAATCCTTCATCCCCCCAAAAAAAAAAATTTTAACTTTTTTTCAGAAATAAATATATATATACATATTTTTAAATTATTATTTAATTATATATACACACACATACAGTATATACATTATAGATTAAAAAACACACACACATATATATAAAAATACATACACACACATACAGTATATATATATTATAGCTAAATGAAAAAAAAAAAAAATATAATGTATATTATTTTTATATATATATATATATATATATATATATATATACACACACACACACACACACATACAGTATATATATTATAGATAAATAAATGAAAAATATATATATATATATAATACATAATGTATATAATATGTATATAATGTATAATATATATATGTATATATATATATATATATATATTAATGTAGATAAATGAAAAAATAAATTTTATGTATATATATAAAATATATACACACATACAGTATATATATTATAGATAAATAAATAAAAAAAAAAAATATATATAATACATAATGTATATAATATGTATATAATGTATAATATATATATGTATATATATATATATATATATATATATATATATATATTAATGTAGATAAATGAAAAAATAAATTTTATGTATATATATAAAATATATACACACATACAGTATATATATTATAGATAAATATAAAAATATATATATTAATATATTAATGTAGATAAATAAAAAAATAAATATATATATATATATATGTGTGTGTACATTATATATGTATTATATACACACACACATACAGTATATATATTGTGTAGGGGTAATTCAGTTTATTATGTTGTTACAATTCAGTGTAGTGTGAGAATGCCTGAGCAACTCAGAGGTGATAATTTCCCCCTCTTGATAAACAGACACCCAGGCGCAGTGCTGGAATGCATGGAAAGTTGCGAGTTTTCCTGCAGCACATGATCACGCACTGCCTTCTACACACATGCACAGGTGCAGTGCCACTGATTCTTACATGCATGCACTGGTGCCCACTAATATGTATGGCACCGCAGTACCATGCATTTGGATGCAATGCAATTTGGAAAATTGTGCCTGCACCTTTTTTTTTTCTCAATGAATGGACCTCCGTAAAATGCAAATGCACATAAAAGAATTGCGCTCAGTTGCACTTCATGTTGTGAGCGAGCCCTTATTCTATGCAAAATGGAAAAAAAAAAAAAAGTTTTGCCTTTACTCCCATTTTAAGCAATAGCAAGAAGCCAGCAGGTGCCCACTAGACTCCACCTATAACTGAAAAGGCTGCTTTTGGGTGGTTTTGCCCTCTTCTTAGTCTTCTGTTGATTGTACCGCAATGCTGCTTTTTGTTTTATTGTCATCATAAACTTTCTGACCTGTACAAAAACAAGGATGAAGATGACCGCCCTGGAGCCTGCAACTTTGGAAAAAACACAGCAGTGACAACTCCTGTCCAGTACCTCTGCTCTGCCACAAGATGTCCTCAGTCTTCTGGGTTGCATGAGACCCTGAACATACTGTGTGTGGAGGGTGTCAGGGTGTCATGTTCTAACAATATCTATTAAGAAAAGCAATTTAGCATCAAAATAGCTGGGGGGGGGGGGGTATTTTTCCCCCTTTCTTTTCTTTCCTTTTTCCCCTTTTCCCTTTCCTTCTTCTTCCCTTTTAATTTAGATTTTATTTTTAAAGTTTTTACAATGTATATTTATTATTAGCAGTAGCAGTAATTGATATTAGTAGTTAATATTTTTTATTAATTCTTCTTATTATCATTAGACAAGTTATAATGAAAAATGTGTCAGAAAGTTATTAGTTATTATTATTATTATTTTCATTGGTCAGTACACAAGTTATACTGCACCATTGGTCCAAAAGGCATTAATGCTATTAGTAGTAATGATTTTATTAGTCATTGTTATTATTAATCAGTGCACAAGGTAAATTGCAACATTTTTCAGAAAGGCGTTAATATTATTTTTTTCTTCCCTTCTTTTCCCCTTTTCCCTTTCCTTCCTCCTCCTCCTGCCTTTTAATTTAGATTTTATTTTGAAAGTTTTTACAATTTATGTTTATTATTAGTAGTAGCAGTTGCAATAATTAATATTAGTTCTTCTTCTTCTTTTCTCCTGCTTCTCCTTCTGCTTCTTTTCTCCTTCTTCCTCTTAGCTCCTTCTTCTCCTTCTTCTTCTTTTCTCCTTCTCCTTCTTATTTTCTCCTTCTACTTCTCCTTCTTTTCTCCTTCTTCTTCTTCTTCTGCTTCTTTTCTCCTTCTTCTTCTTTTCCTCTTTTACTTCTTCTTTTCTCCTTCTTCTCCTTCTTCTTGTTTTCTCCTTCTTCTTCTTTTCTCCTTCCTCTTGTTTTCTCCTTCTTCTTCTCCTTCTTCTTCCTTTCTCCTTCCTCTTCTTTTCTCCTTCTTCTCCTTCTTTTCTCCTTCTTCTACTTCTTCTTCTTTTCACCTTCTCCTTCTCCTTCTTATTTTCTCCTTCTACTTCTCCTTCTTTTCTCCTTCTTCTTCTTCTTCTGCTTCTTTTCTCCTTCTTCTTCTTTTCCTCTTTTACTTCTTCTTTTCTCCTTCTTCTCCTTCTTCTTGTTTTCTCCTTCTTCTCCTTCTTCTTCTTTTCTCCTTCCTCTTGTTTTCTCATTCTTCTCCTTCTATTTCCTTTCTCCTTCCTCTTCTTTTCTCCTTCTTCTCCTTCTTCTTCTTTTCTCCTTCTTCTACTTCTTCTTCTTTTCACCTTCTCCTTCTTCTTCTTGTTTTCTCCTTCTTCTTCTTTTCTCTTTCTTCTCCTTCTTCTCCTTCTTTTCTCCTTCTTCTTCTTTTCTTCTTCTCCTTCCTCTTCTTTTCTCCTTCTCCTTCTTTTCTCCTACTTCTCCTTCTTATTTTCTCCTTCTTTTCTCCTTTTTCTTCATTTCTCCTTCTTCTTTTCTCCTTCTTCTTCATTTCTCCTTCTTCTTTTCTCCTTCTTTTCTCCTTCCTCTTCTTCTTCTTTTCTCCTTCTGCTTCTTTTCTCCTTCTGCTTCTTCTTCTTTTCTCCTTCTGCTTCTTTTCTCCTTCTTCTTTTCTCCTACTTCTTCTTTTCTCCTACTTCTTTTTCCTCTTCTTTTCTCCTTCTTCTTCTTTTCTCCTACTTCTTCTTTTCTCCTACTTCTTTTTCCTCTTCTTTTCTCCTTCTTCTTCTTTTCTCCTTTGCCCTTTCTTTCCTCCCTTTTAATTTAGATTTTATTTTGAAAGTTTTTACAATTTATATTTAGTAGTAGTTGCAGTAATTAATATTAGTAGTTATTATTTTTATTAATTCTTCTTCTTCTTCTTCTTATTATTATTAGATAAGTTATAATGAAAAATGTGTCAGCAAGTCATTATTATAAGTCAGTATACGGGTTATATCCTAACATTTGTTTGGAAGTAATTTTTTTTTTTTTTTTTGTCACTTAACTATTTTTTTTTATTTTTTTGCTGTTCCGTATTTTGATCACTGTACATTTAGGTTGGGCTCCCTGAGGCGGTCATTTGTATATCAGGAAATGGGATTGTTTTTTTCCAAAGAAGATCAGTAATGGAAGATAACAAATATAACTGAGGTTTAGGATCAGTTCAAGCAAGTTGCAAACAGTGCGTAATCCACTGCAACCACAACTCAGCGAGCACCTCACACGGTCACTGGGTATGTACTTCCTGAACCCAGAACTGTCATTTTCACGTTCTGATTTCCAAGGCAGGGCTGAATCTGCTTGGGTTGCAAAAAAATAAAATAATAAAATCAGAATTCCTGGATGTGAGAGACAGGGAGAAGTCTGCAGTGGGCGTCGCCAGGAATTCTGGTCTTGCACCACAAGCATGGGTTCCCAGACCTCCAGACAGCAAAAGGCATTGGGTTGGTCCGGTTCACTGTAACGCAAGGCAGGAAGGTTGTCCTCCAGGAATGGATCTCAAGACTTCATTTTCAGTTTTGGGGGGAACATCAGTGAGCCAAGTCACCCGCCAACCGTGCCTCTGCCCCGCCCACAAGGCCGTCATAAATGCGTTGCGGCTGGATTGTCCATCTACTCTACATGTTATCCTATGGTGAGGGGAGGGTGACACCATAATTTTCTTGATACCTGGTGGACACATCTACACTGACACAACTTCCAAGCAGCGGGTGGAGCTGCCCTTTAATTTTATTACTGCTCTGTCATTTCATTTTTTTTTCCCTGTGTTACCATTGGGGCCATTGAGCTGCAGGTGGCAATGGGGCAAGACGGGGGGGGGGGGTCTTTTACTGGTCACATAACATGCAGCACTGAGAAAAGGAGAAAGTGTGAATAGGCAGCAATGACGTGCTAATTACTGCTAATAACTCCACCTAGTGTGATACAGGGTCCTGGCATGTGCTCAGAGCTCCAGGGGCGCCCCCTGCTGAATCTCTAGGGGCAGCACAGTGGCTAAATGATTAGCACTTCTGCCTGGCAGTACTCGGGTCGTTGGTTCAAATCCCAACCACCGCACTACCTGCCTGGAGTTTGCATGTTCTCCCTGTGCCTGTGTGGGTTTCCTCTAGGCACTCCAGTTTCCTCCAACACTCCAAAGACATGCTGGTAGGTGAATTGGATCCTATCTATATTGGTCCCTAGTATGTGTATGTATGAATGTGAGTTAGGGACCTTAGATTGTACACCCCTTGAGGGTTAGGGACTGATGTGAATGTACAATATATATGTAAAGCGCAGCGTACAATGACAGCGGTATATAAGTACCTGAAATAAATAATAATAATCTCAGTGGAATTGCTCTGCTGGGAACACCGCAGGGTAGTCACTCCCAGCATGCAAAGCCAAGAATTATGAGGGCACCCCATGCCATGGCAGGACCAGCTTCACATTCATATGGAGATATGGGAAAGGATGCAGAGGGGGCGGCAACCATGGGCACCAGGAAGATTCATCTGGGATGAATGTTTAGTAAATGTCAAATTAACCCACATAGAAGAAAAATATATTTAAAAAATATTCTTCCCAAATATATTGATATATATTTGAAATGCTACAATTTTGGCCATATTCAATATATTTCAATAAAAAAATTATATATATTTATATATATATATATATATATATATATATATATATATATATATATATAAAATATACCGTATGTTGAAATGCATTTTTATTAAGAAATATATAAAAAATATTTTTAAAAACTGCATTTCAAATATACTGTATGCCTTTAAAAATACCAATCTACATTTTTGGAATGCATTTACAAATATATGTAAAAATATATGTTAAAATGACTTTTTTACATGTTGAAAAAAATTTGAACAATATATTTAAAAAATATATATTTTTAAAAATATATTTTATTTAAGATTTTTTTTTACATACAAAAAAGTAATTTTAACATTGTAAATATGCATACCAAAAAGGTAGATTTGTATTTTTAAAGACATACAGTATATTTTAAATGTATTTTAAAAAATATTTTTCATATATTTTGTAATAAAAAAGCATTTCAACATACAGTATAATATATATATATATATATGTATATATATATGTGTGTTTGTACAGTATATATATATATATATATATATATATATATATATATATATATATATATATATATAAATAAATATATTTTGAAATATATTGAATATGGCCAAAAATTGTAGCATTTCAAATACAGTATATTGTTTAACTGTATTTTTAAAATTATTTTTCAGATATTTTGTAATAAAAACACATTTCAACATACAGCATATAATATATATATATTAATTTTTAAAATATGTTTCCAATATTTATTTTTCTTCCATATGGGAACTGCTATTTAAATAATTGTAGCTATAGCCAATTCTTTTCAGTTTTAGACGGTTGACCCCCTTGTCAGGGTTTTTTGGCCGCCTATGTCCCCCGCTAGGGAGGTTCACCCTCTGCTGTGCTGCGATCACCAGTACAGTCAGTGATGGGAGATGCAAAATGTTAAGAGTTGTCACCGAAACAGGAAGTGAGGTGGAATCATCCAATGGGGACACCCATCTAAGACTCATTTTGGGTTTTTTTGGGATCATGCCGAAAATTGCACATGAACGCTACAACGCAGGTGTGTTGCCGTAGTGCAAAATGAATGTCGCTGCAGCACAGTAACGCATCTGACGTGTTGCGGTGATTTGCGCATTACCACGTCGCATTATTGTAAATGGAATGTAAAGGGAAAATATTTACTTTTTTTTATAATTTCCCATTGAAAAACAGGAAATATTGAACTGAGAGCAGCAAATGCAGATCTGTTTTTGTTTTTTTATTTTCTTTGGGGAAGTTTATAGGGGAAATGGCTCAGCGGACAAATGTTATAAAGCGCGATGTGTTCCTGGCAGCGAGGGGCAGGTGGCTGTGTGTCGCCCTCCTGAATTCCTCCTATATTTGGCCATCATTGCCCGGCCTGGGAGTGCCTGTGTGTGGGAACGTGGCCTGCGAGGGGTTAATCCGGGACAATCTTCACACCTCCATGTGACTCCGAGTACAAAGAGGAGTTTGGTGTCACCCCCATGTCACCTCGTTATCCCCACCATCTGCCAGGACTGGCCTTTGTATGGGAGGGTTGGGGTGCCTCAGGAGAGCAAACTCCTCATACAAACCAATGGCTGATATCGCTGGTCACACATAGATTGTAAGCTCCCCGGGCAAGGCTCAAAGATCAGCTCATCCAATTTTTTTTTCAGTTTTTAGTCGATGCTTTCTCAGGGCTCTGCACTAAGTTCCAAGGTCTACACACCCACTGGGCTCATGCAAGCGGTTCCCACCATCCCTGTGCTGAGTTCCCAGGTCTTGTACACCTGCTGTGCCCATTATGAGGGGTTCCCACCGTCCCTGTGCTGAGTTCCCGGGTCCCTACACCCGCTGTGCCCATTATGAGGGGTTCCCACCGTCCCTGTGCTGAGTTCCCGGGTCTGTACACACGCTGTGCCCATTATGAGGGGTTCCCACCGTCCCTGTGTTGAGTTCCCGGGTCTGTACACCCGCTGTGCCCATTATGAGTGGTTCCCACCATCCCTGTGTTGAGTTCAACATGGGCCAAACCAGAACCCAGAACTATGATGTAGGGATCAGACTGATGGATCCATGTTCAGTGTGGGACGGGACTTGGCGCCACAATGACAACGCCTTGGTAAGTCTGCGTCTCAGCGGGTCACGCTCCGGGACAAGCAGATATTTGTACACACTTTCATCATGTGTCTTCTTCTGGAATCTCGGGGAGCTCTGTGTATTTCTCCCAGATCTGGGCCTCATCCAGTGTGAGACTTCCTGGAACAAAGACCGCTCACTGCTGATCTCTCTCCTTATGCAGCGTGACTGGTCTTGTCTCCACCCCCTCCTTTAGTTTTCTGCAGGCAGCCTGTAGTGGGTGGAGCCTTTTTAGCCCCTCCCACAGCTCTGCTCTCTACACAGTTTATGTACTGCACATTGATTGATGATGTCACTGATACTTTTACAAGGTAATAGCTGTTCTTGCGAAAGCTTTTGGTGCGCACAAAGTGCATTAAAGCTATTGAGGAATAGATTTAAATGAACATTTTTTGTGTTTGGAGTTCAACTTTCAGCTGTACAACCTGAATGATGCTTAGTTAGATCCAGGGGCGGACTGACCATTTGTAGGCCCGGGGTCAGTAGGGGGCCCCATGAAATGCCCTTGGTACCTTTTTATAGGCTTTTTTGGGTGTGCTTTGAATGTGGGCAAGGACACAGGGGCCCCATGATCCCCTATTGCCCGGGGGCCCCATAAGTTGTCAGTCCGCCCCTGGTTAGATCATAAACCTTTTTTTTTTGTGTATGAAAAAAACTTTTTTATTTTGTTTTTAGCTTTTTCTTTACCTTCTGTTTCTTCTCAGGGCAGCAGGTTTCCCCCCGCCTTTGTCAGTGACAGCCTATGTACATGTACTCCCTCCAACATCGCCCGCACCTCCTTCTGGACCAGCGGCATTGCCGCCTGTAGTCTCCACCAGCAGTCCATGTGACCGGGTGACAACGCTGCGGTACAACTGGTAACCAGGGACAGAGGGGAATCCTTCCGTAACAGGAAGTGTCAAAACAAGGAATTCATGGCAGGATCTTCATCTTTTGACATGAAATGGACCTGTGAGAGTACATATGAGATTTTAGTGATTGGGATTCAGTCTAACGCATGGCGATGCTGTTCAGTCAAACGCATTGTACTGACGTGCGACAGCCCTTGCAAATCTTTAGTGGATCGCTTTTCAGAGGGCAGGCAGGAGGTGGCTGGGAGGCGATATTTTACCTTCACGCCCTGTTTTAACCCCTAAAAGGCTGAATCATCGTACCACAACCATGTGCATTGCATGCAGTTGTAGGCTGGTTGTGCCGCAGCCCCATTAACTTGAATGGGTCGGGTTTGGTGGCATTACTGACTGCTCAATGTGATAGAGGTTCAGTTTTTGCCACGGTCTCAAGGCAAACTTTGCAGTCATGGCATAAGTACAGTGGTGGTTGGGGGGGGCGGTAAAAGCAATGCATGCGCTCTTCATTCCCCAGCACAGCTCCAACAGCAAGCAAAGCAATCTTGCTGCAGCGCACACACCATGCAACGCAGTGTGCTACAAGAAGGGTCATGTCGCTTTTCGGGGTCGGTTGCATCATGTTAGCAGCCCATTCAAAATCCAACGCATGTTCATATACAAGCCTGGCACACTGCAATGAACCACAAAGTTCTGAAGGGAGCTCCTCTCCTCTCCCCTACCCTCCTCTCACCTACCCTCCTGTCCCCTGCCCTACCCCCAAATCACCACTCATAGTACCCCTGCCCCCGAATTCCCCCTCCTAGAACAATTACCCCCTTCTATTCCCCGAATTTCCCCTCACAAACAATTACCCCCTTCTATTCCCCGAATTTCCCCTCACAAACAATTACCCCCTTCTGTTCCCCAAATTCCCTCTCCTAGAACAATTACCCCCTTCTGTTCCCCGAATTCCCCCTCCTAGAACAATTACCCCCTTATGTTCCCCGAATTCCCCCTCCTAGAACAATTACCCCCTTCTGTTCCCCGAATTCCCCCTCCTAGAACAACTACCCCCTTCTGTTCCCCGAATTCCCCCTCCTAGAACAATTACCCCCTTCTGTTCCCCGAATTCCCCCTCCTAGAATAATTACCCCCTTCTGTTCTCCGAATTTCCCCTCCTACAACAATTACCCCCTTCTGTTCCCCGAATCCCCCCTCACAAACAATTACCCCCTTCTGTTCCCCGAATCCCCCCTCCTAGAACAATTACCCCCTTCAGTCCCTGAATTCCCCCTCCTAGAATAATTACCCCCTTCTGTTCCCCAAATTCCCCCTCCTAGAACAATTACCCCCTTCTGTTCCCCGAATCCCCCCTCCTAGAACAATTACCCCCTTCTGTTCCCTGAATCCCCCCTCCTAGAACAATTACCCCCTTCTGTTCTCCGAATTCCCCCTCCTAGAACAATTACCCCCTTCTGTTCCCCATATTCCCCCTCCTAGAACAATTACCCCCTCCTGTTCCCTGAATTCCCCCTCCTAGAACAACTACCCCCTTCTGTTCTCCGAATTCCCCCTCCTAGAACAATTTCCCCCTTCTGTTCCCCGAATTCCCCCTCACAAACAATTACCCCCTTCTGTTCCCCAAATCCCCCCTCCTAGAACAATTACCCCCTTCTGTTCCCCATATCCCCCCTCCTAGAACAATTACCCCCTTCTGTTCCGCAATTCCCCTCACAAACAATTCCCCCCACCCCTATCTCCTTATGGTGCACCCCCAGTCCACATGATACCACAGTGCCCAGGGCAGCCGCCCCTCCTGCCCACTCCTTGAAAATCGGATTTATTTGGTAAACATTTCTATATACATCTTTGTTACATTTAGGCTGGAATTCCCCTTTAAGAGCACATGAGGACCCGCTGACGTGCGCTATGGATTTCATTTTTTCCAGTCGGCGACCGGATTGCAATCACCAAAAGATAGACCCCAGATCTCTCCACAAAGAGTACCTGTCACTGCCTATTGCTGTCACAGGGGATGTTTACCTTCCTTGTGAAAAAAGTGATTATTTTTTTATTTTATTTTATTTTTTTAAGAAACAGTGTAAAAAAGGAATAAAATAAATAAATAATAATTGAAAAAAAAAATTTAAATGCCCCCACCCCCCCTTGGTCTTGCGCGCATACGTAAATGGCGATCGCACCACACGTGTCAGGTATTGCCGCGAGTGTCAGAGCGAGAGCAACAATTCTAGCACCAGACCAGGGGCGGACTGACAACTCATGGGGCCCCCGAGCAATAGGGGATCATGGGGCCCCTGTGTCCTCGCCCACACTCAAACCACACCCAAAAAAGCCTACGAAAGGTACCAGGGGCATCCCATGGGGCCCCCTACTGACCCGGGGCCCTCGGGCAGTGCCTGAGTTTCCGAGTGGTCAGTCCGCCCCTGTACCAGACCTCCTGCGTAACTCTAAACTAGTAACCTGTAAAGGTTTATAAAGCGCCCCCTATGGAGATTTTTAAATACAGTAGTTTGGTGCCATTCCACAAGCGTCCGCAATTTTAAAGCGTGACACGTATGGTACTCTATTTACTTGGCGCAGCACCCGATTTTATATTTTACCAAAAAAATTGGGTATTATATTGTGTCTGAATGCATTAAAATCCAAGAAAGTGTATTTTTTTCCCGAAAAATTGCATTAGAAAAAAAGCTGCGCAAATACTGTGTGACATAAAAACTTGCAGAACCCACCATTTTATTCTCTGGGGCCTCTGCTAAAAATATATATATTTGGGGGTTCTAAGTAATTTTCTAGCAAAAATGTCTGATTTTTAAAAGTAAACAAAAGTGCCATAAAAGGGCCGGGTCTTCAAGTGGTTAATCACCATTGGCCAAGCCTGGTTAACACTTGTTTCCAACGCATTAAAATGCATGTTGGACGCGCTTTGATGTGTTGTCGTTGGGATCTATGGGCCTCCCAATGCATTAAAATGCAAAAGAAAGCAAATAATGTACAGGTGCACCTCGGTTTAGGAACGCCTCGGTTATCGAATGCAAATCCATTGATTGTAAGCTCCCAGGATCAGGGCCCTCCTATCCCTCTTGTATTGAACTGTATTGTGGATGTATTGTCTCCCTCCATAATGTAAAGTGCTGAGCAAACTATCGGCGCTATATAAGTCCTGTATAATAATAATTGACAATAATGCCTCGGTTTACAAATTTTTTTTCGCAACACGAAGTAAGTTTCCCCAGGATGCATTGTGCCTGGGAGGTTTATAGCGCCGGCCCCGTACCTTTAAAGTGTACTTTATAAAGAATTTTGAACAGATAAGACTGTTTTTGACTTTTTTTTCTGACCTCCGGAACGGATTAATTGGTTTTCAATGCATTTACAAATTTTTTTTTAATCATGTCCCTGTACAGTATTTATACCTTTAAAGTGCACTTTATAAAGAGTTTTGAACAGATTAAAGACTTTTTTTTTACTTTTTTTCTGACCTCCGGAACGAACAGGGGCGGACTGACCATTTGGAAACTCTGACACTGCCCAAGGGCCCGGGGTCAGTAGGGGGCCCCATGAGATGCCCCTGGTACCTTTTTCATAGGCTTTTTTGAGTTTGGGAAAGGACACAGGGGCCCCATGATCCCCTATTGCCCGGGAGCCCCATGAGTTGTCAGTCCGCCCCTGGGAACAGATTAATTGGTTTTCAATGCATTTACAACTTTTTTTTTAATCATGTCCCTGTACAGTATTTATGCCTTTAAAGTGCACTTCATAAAGAGTTTTGAACAGATAAAATCTTTTTTTTCTACTTTTTTCTGACCTCTGGAACGGATTAATTGGTTTTCAATGCATTTATGAATTACTTTTTAATCATGTCCCTGTACAGTATTTATGCCTTTAAAGTGCACTTCATAAAGAGTTTTGAACAGATAAAATCCTTTTTTTCTACTTTTTTCTGACCTCTGGAACGGATTAATTGGTTTTCAATGCATTTATGAATTACTTTTTAATCATGTCCCTGTACAGTATTTATGCCTTTAAAATGCACTTTATAAAGACTATTTTTTTACTTTTTTCTTTCTTTTTTTATTGTATTTTTTATTAGTTTTAATTAACATACCTTATTTCACATTGTACAACAGTATTTTTCCACATCAAAATTTTTTACACTGAACAAACAAAGAAAAAAACCTACACACCACTCTCCCCCCCCCCCCTTTTACTTTTTTTCTGGCCTCCAGAACGGATTAGTTGGTTTTCAATGCATTCCTATGGGAAACCGCATTTCGGCTTACAAATACTTCGCAATATGAGACGTCCCGGAGAACGCATTAAATTTGTAAATCGAGGTACGCCTGTGTTTTTAAAAATGTGAATGTAAATTGCAGAGCCAAGATGGAGGACCTGGACATACTTGTTTCAGTGCGTTGTAAAATGTGTGTCAAACGCAAACGGGCCCTAACTATTATAGCACCAAAAATAAGAAAATAAAGAAGTGATCTGTTAGAAAACTAACATTTTTATTTATTTTCAATTTTTTTCTTTGAAAAAGTATATTTTTAAATACTAAAAAGTAACAAACCTTCTTCATGAATAACAGTCTTCATTCAACTCCGATTGCACTTGGCTGGTGGTGGGTTCCCGGCCCCCCTCCTGTCTCTATCTCTGTCCCTGATTTCTGCATTTCCTGACAACTGGACAAACTGAGGCCCTTGGCAGCCATAAAGAGTCCTTAATAAAGTTTAATTCAGTCCTAATGTGTGAAGGGACCTCCCCCCAGCATTCCCTCTCACCTAGCAGGAGGGTCCCACATCAAAAGGTGTAGGCTGGACCTTCAAGGATCAGTCAATGTGTTGTCCTCACACCAGTTGGGAAGGATCTTAGTTGGCACTTCTCTGGTCTTGGGAACCCTGTGAGGTCTCATGTTCTGATATCTGGCCTTCGAAGACCATGTACCACTCTGATTTATTCCAGCAATACGGACCAGCATACGCCGTTAGACCACCGCACTCCCTGCCGCCCACCTACCCTGCCACCAGCGCCCATCATGATGCCTACAGGTACCCAGGTAAGAGAGCATGCTGGGGTCTAATCAGATGTTGGGCTCCCTCCTCTTCTATGTCTTTCCTACATCTAAAACTCAAATGAATAAATATTTGTGATTTGGAGAAAGCTGGGGTGAGGTCTCAAGCACCGTCCTTGCTGTTGGAGGCCTCAGAAGGACGTATGACTGTCTAGATGAGGAGGACCAGTCTCAGAAGGACATATGACTGTCTAGATGAGGAGGACCAGTCTCAGAAGGATGTATGACTGTCTAGATGAGGAGGACCAGTCTCAGAAGGACGTATGACTGTCTAGATGAGGAGGACCAGTCTCAGAAGGACGTATGACTGTCTAGATGAGGAGGACCAGTCTCAGAAGGACGTATGACTGTCTAGATGAGGAGGACCAGTCTCAGGACGTATGACTGTCTAGATAAGGAGGACCAGTCTCAGAAGGACGTATTACTGTCTAGATAAGGAGGACCAGTCTCAGAAAGACGTATTACTGTCTAGATGAGGAGGACCAGTCTCAGAAGGACGTATTACTGTCTTGATGAGGAGGACCAGTCTCAGAAGGACGTATTACCGTCTAGATGAGGAGGACCAGTCTCAGAAGGACCTATTACCGTCTAGATGAGGAGGACCAGTCTCAGAAGGAGGTATTACCGTCTAGATAAGGAGGACCAGTCTCAGAAGGACATATTACCGTCTAGATAAGGAGGACCAGTCTCAGAAGGACGTATTACTGTCTAGATAAGGAGGACCAGTCTCAGAAGGACATATTACCGTCTAGATAAGGAGGACCAGTCTCAGAAGGACATATGACCGTCTAGATAAGGAGGACCAGTCTCAGAAGGACGTATTACTGTCTAGATAAGTAGGACCAGTCCCTGAGAAACTTGCCTTTAAAAAGTTGATTGGTCACATTATCCGGGCCATATGCTGTAACATTTCTATTGGTAATTTTTACCAATTTTTGACACAACTGCGACATATGAGGACCAATCCAAGAAGACTGTTTAAGAGCAGCTCGTGGTTTATATGTGTTGCTAAAGATCGAACAACGATACAGGTTATGATGAGAAGGAACTAAAGGAAACGAAAAGTCCTTCAACTGATTCTGGTAGCATAGTAATGTTGTTAAAGATGGAACTGACCAATCAAAATCGAAAGCCATATGTTTCTGTATAATCTCCTTGAGCGTTGCCAGAATTGTGCAATCTGTGGGCCCACCTAAACAATCCAATGTGTACCCAGTCAGGAAATTTCAGTCTGTAGCCATTGGTAGATCCAAAGAATATTGTGCCATCAGGTTGTGATGTGTGTGGTTGGCTCTACAGTGCAGGACTGTTATGAACCAGCAGAATTCCCTTTTGAAAATGTTCATCTCTGTAATGTTCGTTCGGTTATCTGGGTCATTGGGGTCAAATCGACGATCGTTTTGGACCATAAAGGTGAGAAAATTTGAAAGAGGAGGACGGATGCGGTTTTCGTTCTGGAAAGTGCATTCATTCCAAAATCAAATGTTTAAGTATAACTGGGGCAAAAGATTTTTTTTTTTTTAGTTTTGGATGGAATGGAGATGGATTAGACCCCCTGTCAGTTTTTATTGTGGTCTGTGCCCCCGTTAGGGAGATTTTCCCTCTCTATTTGTCCTGTTTACCATTATCATTGAGCTCTGGTTCACACAAATTTACAGAGATTTCCTCTCACTTCCTGTTGTGGCTATGGGACAGGAAATCTCCCCAATGGGACGCAGATGGCAAAAAACAAACTAACAGGGGCTATAACCTTCCATGAGAAAAAAAGCTGACCATATTAGATTGTGTAGGTCAGGGGTAGGCAACCTGAGAGCCGCAGGACTACAAGTTCCATCATGCCTCTGCAAGTCATAGCTGTAACTGTCAGTTTTGTAATCTCTGCAATGCCTCATGGGCAATGTAGTTCAACAGCTCGAGAGCCGCAGGTCGCCTACCCCTGGTCTAGAGAGCCGCAGGTCGCCTACCCCTGGTCTAGAGAGCCGGAGGTCGCCTACCCCTGGTCTAGAGAGCCGCAGGTCGCCTACCCCTGGTCTAGAGAGCCGCAGGTCGCCTACCCCTGGTCTAGAGAGCCGCAGGTCGCCTACCCCTGGTCTAGAGAGCCGCAGGTTGCCTACCCCTGGTCTAGAGAGCCGCAGGTTGCCTACCCCTGGTGTAGGACCTCCTACCTCTCGGTCAGTTGGGGAGAATTGTAAACTTTCTATTATAAAATGGATACATTGAAACATCTATTTTATACAATGTTACACATATCATCAACCGCTAATGCGGTGCGGAATTTGCAGCGTTTTCTGTGCGACTTCCGCACTGCATCAGAACCACACCCCGTTCATGCGAACCGCTGCGGGTGTGTATGTTAACAACACCCCGAAATTGGTCCGCAAAGTGCGGTGCGATGTGCAGAATCGAATCGCAGAGGTGTGAAAACCCATGCGATCCGATTCTAGTGCAGACCCAAAAAAAAGGGTCCTGCACGTTTTTGGTGCGGTGCGATTAGAGCCATACAAAATATACGGCTCCGATCGCACCGCACACAAATCGCATGTGATTGGCAGGGAATGCTGTGCGGTTCCTGCTCGAATCACATGCGATATACCGCACCGGGCTGAAAGTGAAAGAAAATCCCAAATTTTGAGTTGTCCCCAGGAAAGTAATAAAAAGGAAATTTTCCAATAGAGACACTGGTTCAGGTGACCTGGGGGGGGGGTCCCCAAGGAATTCCCCTTAATTTGCAGGGATTTCCTTTCACTTCCTCTTTGGCTATGGGGCAGGAAGTGAAGGGAAATCTCCCTAATGGGACACAGATAGCAAAAAAAGAAAGAAATCTGACAGGGGTTCTAACCCCAAAAATGGTTCTACTTTAAAAGCAAAGGAAATTTTGAAATCAAATGACATTCGAGTCTCTGTTGGCATTACTGAATGTACCAATGAGATTTTTCATACAAGCGTTCGTTTGAAATTCTACCAGCTATGGCCGGCTTGGGTACAGGCTGAACTGTACAGATATGTGGATGTGAGGGGTCATGAAGGAGCCAATCAGGCCAGAAAAAAAGGATAGAATTTGTTGTCACATTGAAGCTGTTAATGATATGTGTAACATTGTATAAAATAGATGTTTCAATGTATCCGTTTTATTATAGAAAGTTTACAATTCTCCCCAACTGACTGAGAGTGAGGAGGTCCAACACACTCTAATATGGTCAGCTTTATGACAGAATACGCAAAACTTTTTTCTCATGGAAGGTTATAACCCGTTTATTTTTTGCCACCTGCGTCCCATTGGGGAGATTTCCCTTCACTTCCTGTCCCATAGCCACAACAGGAAGTGGGATTGGATCCTTGCAAAGTGGTGAAATCCCTGGAACTATTATTTCAAGTACTTATATAGTGCTGTCAATGTACGCATTACATATATACAAGGAAATCTCTGTAAATTTATGGAATTCCTTGGGGACCCCCCCAGGTCACCAGAACCAGTGTCCCTATTGGAAGATTTCCCTTCTTACTTTTCTGGGGACAACTCAAAATTTGGGATTTGCTTTCATTTTCACTTTCAATGACAATGGTACCCACATGAAAGAAAAATATATTTGAAATATATTTAAAAAATATTCTTCCCAAATATATTGACATATATTTGAAATGCTACAATTTTGGCCATATTCAATATATTTCTATATATATATATATATATATATATATACTGTATGCTGAAATGCGTTTTTATATGTTACAAAATATATGAAAAATGTTTTTAAAAATACATTTTTTTTAAATGTATTCTTTAGATTTTTTTTAACATATAAAAAAGTAATTTTAATATATATTTTTACATATATTTGTAAATTAATTCCAAAAATGTACATTTGTATTTTTAAAGACATACCGTATATTTGAAAAGTATTTTTAAAAAATATTTTTCATATATTTTGTAATAAAAACGCATTTTGCATTTTTATTGCGGTCTGTGCCCCCTGACCACAATAAAAATGGACACGGGGTCTAATCCATTTCTCTTTAATTACTTTTCTGGGGACAACTCAAAATTTGGGATTTTCTTTCATTTTCACTTTCAATGACAATGGTACCCACATGGAAGAAAAATATATTTGAAATATATTTAAAAAATATTCTTCCCAAATATATTGACATATATTTGAAATGCTACAATTTTGGCCATATTCAATATATTTCAATATATATATACTGTATGCTGAAATGCGTTTTTATATATTACAAAATATATGAAAAATGTTTTTAAAAATACATTTTTTTTAAATGTATTCTTTAGATTTTTTTTAACATATAAAAAAGTCATTTTAATATATATTTTTACATATATTTGTAAATGCATTCCAAAAATGTAGATTTGTATTTTTAAAGACATACCGTATAATTGAAATGTATTTTTAAAAATATTGTTCATATATTTTGTATTAAAAACGCATTTCGCATTTTTATTGTGGTCTGTGCCCCCTGACCACAATAAAAACGGACACGGGGTCTAATCCATCTCCACTCCATCAAAAACTAAAAAAAAAAACAACCTTTGCCCTAAGTTATTACTTTAACATTTGATTTTGGAATGAATATAATCCCCATATATGAAGGGAATTCCTTGGGGACCCCCAGATCATTAGAACTAGTGTCCCCAGGGGCGGACTGACCATTTGAACACTCGGGCACTGCCCGAGGGCCTGGGGTCAGTAGGGGGCCCCATGAGATGCCCCTGGTAACTTTCATTGGCTTTTTCATAGGCTTTTTTGGGAGTGGGCGAGGACACAGGGGCCCCATGATCTCCTATTGCCAGGGGGCCCCATGAGTTGTCAGTCCGCCCCTGAGTGTCCCCATTGGAAAATTTCTCTTTAATTTCTTTTCTGGGGACAACTCAAAATTTGGGATTTTCTTTCATTTTCAATTTCAATGACAATGGTACCCACATGGAAGAAAAATATATTTGAAATATATTTAAAAAATATTCTTCCCAAATATATTGACATATATTTGAAATGCTACAATTTTGGCCGCATTCAATATATTTCAATATATATATACTGTATGCTGAAATGCGTTTTTATATGTTACAAAATATATGAAAAATGTTTTTAAAAATATTTTTTTTTTAAATGTATTCTTTAGATTTTTTTTAACATATAAAAAAGTCATTTTAATATATATTTTTACATATATTTGTAAATGCATTCCAAAAATGTAGATTTGTATTTTTAAAGACATACCGTATATTTGAAAAGTATTTTTAAAAATATTTTTCATATATTTTGTAATAAAATTGAAATGCTACAATTTTGGCCATATTCAATATATTTCAATATATATATACTGTATGCTGAAATGCGTTTTTATATGTTACAAAATATATGAAAAATGTTTTTAAAAATAATTTTTTTTTTAATTTAATCTTCAGATTTTTTTTTCACATATAAAAAAGTAATTTTAACATATATTTTTACATATATTTGTAAATGAATTCCAAAAATGTAGATTTGTATTTTTAAAGACATACCGTATATTTGAAAAGTATTTTTAAAAATATTTTTCATATATTTTGTAATAAAAACGCATTTCACATTTTTTTTGCGATCTGTGCCCCCTGACCACAATAAAAACAGACACGGGATCTAATCCATCTCCACTCCATCCAAAACTAAAAAAAAACAACCTTTGCCCCGAGTTATTACTTTAACATTTGATTTTGGAATGAATATAATCCCCATATATGAAGGGAATTCCTTGGGGACCCCCAGATCATTAGAACTAGTGTCCCCATTGGAAAATTTCTCTTCAATCACTTTTCTGGGGACGACCCAAAATTTGGGATTTCCTTTACTTTCACTTTTGATGATAGTAAACAGGGCAAACAGAGAGGGCGAGTCTCCCTAACGGGGGGAGGGGGGGGGGCACAGACCGCAATAGAAATCTAATAAAGGGTTCTAATCAGGGGCGGACTGACAACTCATGGGGCCCCCGGGCAATAGGGGATCATGGGGCCCCTGTGTCCTTGGCCAAACTCAAAAAAGCCTATGAAAAAGGTACCAGGGGCATCTCATGGGGCCCCCTACTGACCCCGGGCCCTCGGGCAGTCCCCGAGTTTCCAAAGGGTCAGTTCGCCCCTGGTTCTAATCGATCTCCACTCTGTCCAAAATTTATATATAAATGTTTTTCCTTTAGTTATCCTTTCAGACTGTAACTGCAAATTGCTGTAAGAAAGTCATGTTGTCAGTGGGGAAGGTTGGCACAACGATGGAATGATCTCCGTCCAGGCAGAGAGGGAGGGGGGTAATCAGTCTGTCAATCGATAATCAATCAACAACCAATGGGGAGGGTGCGCAGGTCTAGTGCAATATCCCTAAAAACCGATTTTTATTTTACCAATGGAGGGAAGTATTGGACGCCAAAACGACAAACGCGTCAAAAAGCTGGTCCAGTCCACCATTCATCCTGGCAAATGACAGGACAAAAGGACTGACGTGTTTCCAGGATTTGTCTCTTCCTCTAACAACCAATGGATGGCCTCAAAGCAGAAAATGATTTCAAATGCGTGTAGTCATTCTCATTTGCTATTGGCCGTTGCAGGTTGGTGAAGGGTGATATCTGGTTGTCGGGGGTTTGGACTCTCCTGGACCACCAGTAGTTGGTGGATTGGATGGCTGTTTGTATGATAGAAGTGGGAATGTTATGCTTTGGATTGTTTTTTCTCCCCATCAGTCTCATCTCGTGCCTTCGGATACAGTGTTGTTGTTTTTTTTGTTTTTTGTTTGGGGGGGGGGTCACCCGTTGGCTTATTACCTGCCTTGGTGATGTCAGCAGTCTGCGCTCTAAGTCATGTGACCATTGCACCCCTCTTCACCTTGCCTTCCCACCATGATACGTGACAGTGATACTTTAAGACAGCTCCATGAAAGAATTAAAGGCCAACTCCATCCAAAGCTGAATTATTATGTCCCCCAGGGACTCCAGTGGTATTTCTGTCACTATTCCTGTCTACCTTAAAGATGGGTGTTCTTACTACTTACATTCTCACAATAATAATTATACCATTCAATAGGGATGGTGGGAACCCCTCATAGTGAGCAGAGCGGGTGTACAGACCCGGGAACTCAGCACAGAGATGGTGGGAACCCCTCATAATGGGCACAGCGGGTGTACAGACCCGGGAACTCAGCACAGGGATGGTGGGAACCCTTCATAATGGGCACGGCGGGTGTACAGACCGGGAACTCAGCACAGGGATGGTGGTAACCCCTCACAATGGGCACAGCGGGCGTACAGACCCGGGAACTCAGCACAGGGTTGGTGGGAACCCCTCATAATGGGCACAGCGGGGATACAGACCCGGGAACTCAGCACAGGGATGGTGGTAACCCCTCACAATGGGCACAGCGGGCGTACAGACCCGGGAACTCAGCACAGGGATAGTGGGAACCCCTCATAATGGGCACAGCAGGTGTACAGACCCGGGAACTCAGCACAGGGTTGGTGGGAACTCCTCATAATGGGTACAGCGGGTGTACAGACCTGGGAACTCAGCACAGGGATGGTGGGAACCCCTCATAATGGGCACAGCGGGTGTACAGACCCAGGAACTCAGCACAGGGATGGTGGGAACCCCTCATAATGGGCACAGCAGTTGTAGAAGGAGAAGGTTTGCTAAGCAGAATCCACACTAGAGGACGTATTGGCAATGAATGGCACTAGCTGACAGTGGTAGTAGAGTGACTTCTCTCCCTGCAGTGGCTCATCATAAGGTCCATGATACAGAACGATGGTGTGAAATGCGTTGTCACTCTACTATCTCTGTCAGCTTGTGCTCTTCTTTGTCAGCGGGGGGCCTATTCACATTGCTCAGTTGTGGAGAAGCGATGTAAAATGTACTCATTGTCACACATTTCCACACTGCAAGGTACGCCCCGCTCTGTGCTGTGCTTTGCGGCTCCATTCATTACATAGCACAGCAGAGCACACTGCAGAGCCGGAATACACAAACACTGCTGTATAAGGAATGGTTGCTGCGCGGACCCTCTCTGTGTATAAACTATGTTTTGTCATTTTCTTGGTGGATCTCCCAGGCAGGGCCGTGGATAAGGGGGTACCACCAGTCCTCCTGTACGGGGCTCAGACCTGCAGGGGGGCCCAGGCAGCCGAGTGAATCGGATGTGGGCAGGAAGGGTGAACGGGGCAATTACTGGAACTGATCCCCTGTATGGCTCTCCTTGCAGCAGCTGTAAGCTGATTTCTCCTCCCCCCTGGCTGGCTTTCAGCTGCTGCAGAGAGAAACATACAGGGGATCAGTTCCAGTAATTTACCAGCCCCTTTCATTCCGGAATGAACACAATGAGTGATCAGTATTGATCGCTCACTGTGTTCATTCATAACTGAATCCTAGTAAACTGTGTTTTTTTTTTGTGGGGATGGGGGGGGCTTGTTAGGTTGGCTGTATGGGGCCCTGTGGTTTTGGGGGGGGGGCTCTGTCAGGTTGGCTGTATGGGGCCCTGTGGTTTGGGGGGACCCTGTCAGGTTGGCTGTATGGGGCCCTGTGGTTTGGGGGGGTGGCCTGTCAGATTGGCTGTAAGGGGCCCTGTGGTTTGGGGGGGCCGTGTCAGGTTGGCTGTATGGGGCCCTGTGGTTTGGGGGGGCCTGTCAGATTGGCTGTAAGGGGCCCTGTGGTTTGGTGGGGACCTGTCTGGTTGGCTGTATGGGGCCATGTGGTTTGGGGGGGGGGCTGTCAGGTTGGCTGTAAGTGGCCCTGTGGTTTCTAACAGTAGCCCTGCTCCCAGGTTCTGGTGTCTAAGACTCCACAGAGACACGTTAAAATCCAAAGGCTAAAAGTATGAGAAGCAGCCTGATAATTTGACACTGTGATTGTATACAGACAACTAGAAATAAATCTGGGTATACACGGACCAAAAGTCGGCCGATTCAGCAGGAACTGTCCAACGTTCGGTACGTGTTTACCACTTTCTGTTGAACAGAATCAGATCTAACGACTGGCTTCATCTAAAACCAGCATTCGATCAGCACCTGCAGCCAATGGCTGCAGCACTGATCTGTGTATTCTGGCCGAGGGGGGAGTCCCACCAGCTAGAATAAAGTAACTTAGGGAGAGAGATCCCTGCATCAGCATGGTTTGTATTGGTTCGGGGACCTATGTACAACAACAAAAATAACCAACATGTATGCTCTGCTTTGGTGATTACTAATGAGGTTTAGAAGATTTTGTACACAAAGGCAACGTACAACACATTCTGAACACAGGCAAAACATCGAACACTATATAGGGGGAGATTTCCTAAAACCGGAGGGTGCAAAATCTGGTGCAGCGCCGCATAGAAACCAATCCGCTTCCAGGTTTTATTGCCAAAGCTTCATTGAACAAGCTGAAGTTAGAAGCTGATTGGCTCCCAGGCACAGCTGCACCAGATTTAGTCAATCTCCCCCACTTTGTCTATAGAGGACATCAAGACCTGGCATTCCACAGGGAGAGGCACCCAGTGAAAAAGGATATTTAATTTTTATGTTCTGATTTTTCTGTTTGGATCAGACAGACCTCACCTTCTTCTGTAGGTTTCTCAAGAATTCTCCTGCAAAGGTCTTTTGTACAACCAGAGAGTCTATCAACATCAAGGAGTACAGGTGTGAGGTTCTGCTGTGCCAATGAGTTTTAGGAGGAGTTGGGTTCTACTGCAGAAAGTTCTGGAACAATTTGAAGGTTGTTGGGATCATGGAAGAATGTCTAGGTTGATTCTGATAAATGAATGAGGTTCTGGTGACTTCCTTTAGACCAGGGGTCTCAAAACGTTCTAAACAAAGGGCCAGTTTACTGTCCTACAGATTTTGGGAGGGGGCAGAATGTGACTAAAGGGAGCAGAAAATGTCTCAATTAGAGTAAAAAAAAAATTACATAGCACCTGTGCTTTTGTAATGGGAGGAATAGTGTCTCATCATTGGTGTCAGTGGGAGGAAGTGTCCCATCATTGGTGTCAGTGGGAGGAATAGTGTCCCATCATTGGTATCAGTGGGAGGAATAGTGCCCCATCATTGGTGTCAGTGGGAGGAATAGTGCCCCATCATTAGTGTCAGTGGGAGGAATAGTGCCCCCTCATTGGTATCAGTGGGAGGAATAGTGCCCCCTCATTGGTATCAGTGGGAGGAATAGTGCCCCATCATTGGTATCAGTGGGAGGAATAGTGCCCCATCATTGGTGTCAGTGGGAGGAATAGTGCCTCATCATTGGTGTCAGTGGGAGGAATAGTGCCCCATCATTGGTATCAGTGGGAGGAATAGTGCCCCATCATTGGTATCAGTGGGAGGAATAGTGCCCCATCATTGGTATCAGTGGGAGGAATAGTGCCCCATCATTGGTATCAGTGGGAGGAATAGTGCCCCATCATTGGTGTCAGTGGGAGGAATAGTGCCCCATCATTAGTGTCAGTGGGAGGAATAGTGCCCCCTCATTGGTATCAGTGGGAGGAATAGTGCCCCATCATTGGTGTCAGTGGGAGGAATAGTGTCTCATCATTGGTATCAGTGGGAGGAATAGTGTCCCATCATTGGTATCAGTGGGAGGAATAGTGTCCCATCATTGGTGTCAGTGGGAGGAATAGTGTCCCATCATTGGTGTCAGTGGGAGGAATAGTGTCCCATCATTGGTGTCAGTGGGAGGAATAGTGTCCCATCATTGGTGTCAGTGGGAGGAATAGTGTCCCATCATTGGTGTCAGTGGGAGCAATGGTGCCTCGTTGTTGGTTTCAGTTGAAGAAATATCTTGACGATGGAAGGAAAAAGCGCCCCAAAGGCTGGGTAAAGGGAAATAAAAGGCCGCATCCAGCCCGCGGTCTGCAGTTTGAAGACCACTGCTGTAGACCTCTCATAGTTAGTCTGGTTGAAAAAAGACACATCTAGTTCAACCAATAAAAGGGGAAAAAAATTTTATACAATCCTATACCCACAGTTGATCCAGAGGAAGGCATAGAGATCCTATGAAGAGGGATATTTTATTTTATGCTTATGTTCTTGTTTTCCTGTTTGGACCAAATAGCTGCTGAAGGTTTCTCAAGAATTCAGTTTTCTTTGTGAAGTTCCATTGTACAACCAGAGAATCTAGCAAGGTCATAAGATGCAGTTGTGTGGTTCTGATGTGCTTATGTATTTTGGAGGAAGTTGGATTGTTCCGCAGAAGGTTCTGGAACATTTTAAAGGTTGCAGAGATTATGAAAGGCTTCTAGAGAGATTCTGATAAATGAATGAGGCTCTGACGGCTTTCTCTAGGCCTCTGAGATCCTATAAAGAGGGGTTTTTTTTAATGTTTAGGGTCTGCTTATCCTATTTGGTACGGATAGACCTTATGTTCTTTTGAAGGTTTCTCAAGAATTCTATTTTATTCGGAAGGTTTTTTTTTTTTTTTGTATAACCAAACCTGTGAAGAGGGATATTTTATTTTATGCTTATGTTCTTTTTTTCTTGCTTGGACCAAACAGACCTCATGTTCTGATGAAGGTTTATCAAAAATTCAGTTTTCTTTGTGAAGTTCCGTTGAACTAGCAAGGTCATGGGCTGCGGTTGTACGGTTCTGGTGTGCTTAGGAGTTTTGAAAGGAGTTGGGATGAACTGCAGAAGTTTCTGGGACATTTTAGAAGTTGTGAATATTCTAGAAGGCTTCTAAGGAAATTATGATAAATGAATGAAGTTCTGGTGGCTTTCTGTAGACCTCTGAGATCCTAGTCACCTATTAAAGTTCTTCTGAGGTTGACTGTGTTGCTCATTCGAGGTTCTCATATATTTGTTGAGGCTCTTTTATATTTAAGATGTTGTGTGTATCTGGTCTGTGCTAAGTTTTGTAGGGAACAGGAGGGAATCCACCCATCTCGTTAACATAGTTCCCGGCAGGGTTCCAATTAGCAGGACATGAGGGCTATTTAGCACCTAGTTGTCAAAGAGAGCAGCTTGTAACTGACTTGAGGCTTCTGGGAAGAGCCGGACTTTGCTGGATGAAACACTGGCCAACCTTTCACTGTCCACCATGAGGATGATAGGAACAGAACATATCATTTCATAATCAGTCTTGTAGACTTTGGATAAAGCTGGCCTTAATGTTTGTCATGCCAATGGAAAACACCTAGTAGTACATATTCCTTCATTTGAGAATTGATTAAAGAGCAGAGCAGGAATCTGAGGAGCAAAAGCATAGCTTGAAAACACCAACATGAGTTCACCTTTCAGTCTCTTTGTTACATCCCATTTTTTGTAGCACCATGGTAGATGATGACACAGTGTAAATTATTATTGGTACATGCCTGGAACTGGGAGTAGGACATATGGTCGCAAGGGGTTTCCACACCAAAAACCAATGTCAGTTGGTTACCATCTGGTAGGGTAGCTCTGGCCAATGGTGAGTAATTGCTGGCTTTTTGGGGCAAAGGGTGTTTCAACACAGAGAAGAAAGGAATATCTTGAAGTGTCCTTACCAGGGGCTGACTGACCATTTGGAAACTCAGGCACTGCCCGAGGGCCAGGGTCAGTAGGGGGCCCCATGAGATGCCCCTGGTACCTTTTTCATAGGATTTTTTGAGTTTGGGCAAGGATGCAGGGGCCTCATGATCCCCTATTGCCCCTGGTCCTTACCAAAGTATCCCAAATTTTCAAATTGCCTCTGCCTGAACCCCTTACACTCAGAAGAGTAACCCCTAAAATGATTCTAGTACCAAATCTTAACCATTCACTTAACATATAGACTTACACACATCAAAATACATAACTCTTAAAATTGACCTTGAACACTCACAAGTCTATTTATTTAAAAAAATAATCAGTGGACGAGAGCCACAACCATTCACCCATCCATCAGGATTTCTGACCATATTTTGCTTATAATTTTGATTTCCCATGATTGTCAGCACCATCTAGTGGCCATAATGCAGAACTGTCCTGATTGAGATATTTCTGGGGGGAAAAAAAAGTACATTAAGGCCACTAGATGTCACTGACGATCATAGGAAATCAACTTATTAAGCAACAGTCAGAATTTGTGATGGCTGGGCAAATATTTGTGACATTCTTCCAATTTTTTTTCTATAATAATTAGACCTCTAAAGTGAATTTGTACTTTGCTCATATTAGGCAAAGCAACAGTTTCTCTTTACTGCAGGGACCCTATGATGCCTTTATTTATCACTGGATCCTGTTCTAATACAATTCTATTCCTTTACTGAACCTTAGCCTTTATATGAAAGCTTAAACTGGCCATACACTAGTTTTGTGCCGGATTGAATCAACCATCACCACCAGTGATGACCCTAATCAAACTCAGGAAACACTGAAGCAATCAGTACTGTTGGTGATGGTTGTATTGATAAAGTATGTGATTTATAGGCAGCTGAAAGTGATTGATATAGTCAAAAAATTGAAAAAAAAAAATACAATCCCTAGAATACCCAAATGTAGGACACGAGGTATTCTCATTCAGTATGCCATGGCCTGTCCAACAATGTCCGCTACATAATGCTGAGACACCAAATATGCCTCTATTTTTTTTTGCAGACTTGGAGGTCCCCCCTAGTCAGAGGTATGATGGCTTATTCTCAGCGTTGGACCCTTCCCAGAGGATTCTGGGAGCCGCCCCACTCACACCACTCTCGTTACCCCCTGGTCCTGCCCTGGGGTTTGGTCAGCCTCAGCCTCCATGCGATGCACCTCGTCTGCCCGGAAATGTGAAGATGATACTGGAGAACAGAGAGCTCTGGAAACAATTCCACGCCATTGGAACAGAAATGATAATCACAAAATCTGGCAGGTGAGATGAAGAGGGAAAAGGGATTCTATGTTTTTGGGCCGGTTTTAGAGAATGGAATAAAAAATAAGTTCTACCCTGAACAATCTGCAGAAAGTGGATGGTTTGCAGTACCTCCAACACCATTCTTGTAAATACCAAGTCACCACTAGCTCCTGGGTGCGGGTATTTCACAGCTGAAAGTGTCTAAACTGTTTTTGCTTTGGATAGTATGAAGAAAGGATAGAGCCTCGGTCAGGTTTTTATTGCTCTCTGTAGGCCTGTTAGGGAGACTTCCTTTCTCTATATGTCATGGTGACCATTGGGTGTCACACTTGTGATGCCATTAATTGTTAATGGAACCCCGAGCACGGTTAGCGGGCGCTTTGTTGTGCGGGAAATGTTCCATGCTCCACTCCTTAAAAGGTTTTGGAGCTTCTCTGGTTGTGTGTAAAGTGTGCTCTATACACAAGGAGCTTCAAAACGGGCAAAAAAAACGGAGCTACAGTCAGGTGTGAACCCATCCTTAGGGGACGGGTCGATGACACCATGTAATGACACCATGTACTCACACAATGTCCTCAGTCTTCCAGGCTGAATGATGGTGGCCATCAGTCAAACCACAAGACTGGGGACATCTTGTGACAGAGAAAAGGTACTGCAAGGGACTGCTTTTTAAATGTTTTAAGCTGCTGGGGGTCATGTTTAAATGTCTTTGTAAGGAAGATTTTTCATCCCTTTGATAAATGTAGATGTGTGCTTTTAAACTCTCTCCAAATCCCCTGTTCTTCTGACAGTGAGGTGCCCAAATAAAAAGCTGTCTTTTATACCAGGGAAATACTATATTTGCATTAGGGTTAACTGGATTTAGAAAATTCTTTAAATTCTTTTACCCCCCCCCCCCCCCATCACTCTCCTTTTTGCCCCTTGCAGACGGATGTTTCCGCAGTGTAAGGTCAGCGTCAGTGGTCTGGAGCCAGATGGAAAGTACGTCCTTCTGGCTGACCTCGTCCCGGTGGACAACAATCGCTACAAATGGCAAGAAGACCACTGGGAGCCCAGCGGACGGGCGGAACCACGGCTGCCGGAGCGAGTGTACATCCACCCAGATTCGCCGGCCCCTGGATCACACTGGATGAAGCAGCCAATCTCCTTCCACAAAATCAAACTCACCAACAACACCCTGGACCAGATGGGACATGTAAGGCACAAGGGTGGTTTTGGGGGGGGGGGGAATGTGTATGAACATTACAAATATTTTTCCACCCACTAAAAAGGTCTACACTAAGTATATCTAATGCCAAAAAAATGTAGATACACTGGAAACACGTAAGAAATTCAGAAGCATTACCCACATTTTGCCCTGTGACCTTGTCTCCCGTCCAGATCATCCTGCACTCCATGCACCGCTACCAACCACGTTTCCATATTGTCCGAGCTCAGGACGTCTACAGCCGCCGATGGGGAGGGTGTTCGTCTTTCACCTTCCCAGAGACCCTGTTCCTGACCGTCACCGCCTACCAGAATGAAAAGGTGAGATGGAAGTTGGGGTTGAGGATGAGTGCCCTCCAGGGGCGGACTTACCATTTGGGAACTCCGGCACTGCCCGAGGGCCCGGGGTCAGTAGGGGGCCCCATGAGATTCCCCTGGTACCTTTTTCATAGGCTTTTTTGAGTTTGGGCAAGGACAGAGGGGCCCCATGATCCCCTATTGCCCGGGGGCCCCATGAGTTGTCAGTCCGCCCCTGGTGCCCCCCAAAAACTCATATTTCAGTTGTGGATGGATGATAGCAGGTCAGATTGATAGCAGAGCA
The DNA here is from genome assembly GCF_062004578.1 of Staurois parvus. NCBI lineage: Eukaryota > Metazoa > Chordata > Amphibia > Anura > Ranidae > Staurois > Staurois parvus. The sequence goes on from NW_028319436.1 coordinate 115,339, forward strand.
TTGCATCATTTATAAAAAAAAATGTAATTGCCGACTCCTGTGCCAGCTGCGGGCTCAGTCACCCTGCAGAGGCCAGTACAAGGGGCTTTTCTCCAAAAATTGTGCTTTTATTTTATGATCTATGCACTGCTGCGATAATAGATAACCTGTCCGGAAGGTCTGGGGAACTAAGGGCAGCACAGTGGCTAAATGGTTAGCACTTCCGCCTGGAAGTACTTGGGTCGTTAGTTCGAATCCCAGCCACGGTACCACCTGCCTGGAGTTTGCATGTTCTCCCTGTGACTGCGTGGGTTTCCTCTGGGTACTCCGGTTTCCTCCCACACTCCAAATACATGCTGGTAGGTTAATCGGATCCTGTCTAAAAAATTGTCCCTAGTATGTGTATGTATGAATGTGAGTTAGGGACCTTAGATTGTACGCCCCTTGAGGGTTAGGGACTGATGTGAATGTACAATATATATGCTGTGTAAATTGATGGCGCTATATAAGTACCTGTAATAAATAAATCTAGTGTGAGACTACAGACTGTTCAGCTGAGTTGTCTATGAAAATAAGTGCATGTTCCCTACTGAAAAGATTTTTTTTTCCAGCATAGAGCTGGTTATTGGGCGATAGCTTTGCGACTAGATATGACAGCTGCCCATTATCCATTCACAAACATTAACCGCCCATTTACTTTTTTGCGGAGCGTTCACGAATGTGCATTAAGGCAGCTGATTTAAAAAGAATGGGCTTCCAACGCACCTTAACGTGCCTAATATCCAACGTGATCCTTTATTTGTAATGCAGGTGCATTGCCCAGTACTGGGCAAGGCCATCTAGATCCCAGAGCAAAGATGTCAAAGCACCCCTCGCCCCTAAACAAATGTATGAGCATTATGTGTCAGCAAAAATCCCCTCCCTTCCCCCAAAGAATTCTAGCACTAATCTGCCCACTTGCTCCCTAAGCATAAATTCCATTTGCAACCCAAAATTGTCCCCATACAAAAATTCCTCCTCCTTCAGTACAAATCCCCCTCCCTGCTCAAATTGTATCCCTCCCCAAATCCTACTCCTAGCACAAATCATCCACCCCTCAATTTTCTCCCGAGCCTAAATCCTCTCCTCCTCCCCAAATCCCCCTAAATTTCCGCTCTTCCTCCCCAAATTCCCTTAAAATGACCCCTCCTTGCACAAATCCCCCCAATCATCCATACTAGCAAAAATTCCTTGCCCCAAGTCCCCCTTCCTAATGGAAATTCACCCTCCTAGTACAAATCCCCCCCCTCCAAATCTAGCACAACCCCCGCCCCCCAAATCCCCACTGGACCCAGATCACTACCCTGGCCAATCACAGCAGGTCACATGACAATTGTATACAATGGATGGCCTCCTTTCATGCCATCCATTGTATACAATTGTGTTGTTAGCTGTGATTGGTCACAGCAGTCACATGGTACAGTCAGGGACACTGAAAGCTGAAAACTGGCTCCTAGCACAAATCATCCACCCCTCAAATTTCCCCCCTCAGCATAAATCCTCTCCTCCTCCCCAAATCCCCCTAAATTTCCTCTCTTCCTCCCCAAATTCCCTTAAATGGCCCCTCCTTGCACAAATCCCCCCAATCATCCATACTAGCAGAAATTCCTTGCCCAAAGTCCCCCTTCCTAACAGAAATTCACCCTTCTAGTACAAATCCCCCCCCCATCCAAATCTAGCACAACGCCCCCAAACCCCCCTAAATTTCTCCTCCTAGCACAAGACCTTCACTCCAAGTCCCCCTTCCTAACAGAAATCCACCCTTCTAGTACAAACCCCCCCTGCTCCAAATCACCCATTCTAGCACAACCCCCCAAATCCCCACTGCACCCAGAGCAGCCACCCCTCCTGCCCACCTCTTGTCCCGGCCCTATTTGCCTTAGTGATTTGGAGTACCATTCAAAATGAATGAATTACATGCATTACTGCAATGCAGGACTGTATATGGGCTCTAAATGATAGTTTCACAAGTTGGATATAATTGTCATAAGAAGACATGAACCTGTTTAACACTTTCTGTCCAGCGTCCCACCCGGCCGTCAATCTGCTATAGGCTGGGCAGGATGCTCCTCCTTCTGAGTGGACCACGTTTCCATATTGTTGTCGTTTTCATATTGTCCACGGGACACAGCCAATGAAAGATCACTACCCTGGCCCACTGCCAGTTTCATCTGACTGCTGTGACCAATCACAGCAGATCACATGGCAACTGTATACAATGGATGGCTTCCTTTCATGCCATCCATTGTATACAATTGTGTTGTTAGCTGTGATTGGTCACAGCGGTCACATGGTACAGGCAGGGACACTGAAAGCTGAAAACTGGACTGGCCAGGAAGGGGGTAAAAGTGCACAATATTGAAGTGGTCAAAGTTGAGAAGGATTGAGAGGTGGTAGTCAAGAGTTGGACCTTTGCTTGAGTAGAAAATGGGTGTGCATGGAGGAAAGTGCCAAAAGCAGAATGTACAAATTCCTCCTTTAACATCTAATTTCAGTGGTTTAAAGGGCCGTTCTTCTTTAGTTCTTGATCCTGTTGAACAAAGTGTGTACTGGACTGATGCCAGGTAATCGAGGATCCCTTATAAGTCAAGTTCATGATTTGTTCAACAGTACCAAGTCCTGATGGAGGGGAACTCTTTGAACCTCGGAAAACGTGTTGGCTTTTTATGATAGATAAAATTCAATCTGGGCTTCATATGTTCTGCTTTCGGCACTTCCCTTTATGTACACCCAGATGATAATTGATGACTGTGTCTCCATCAGGAAGACTTTCCCTCATTTCCTGTCCAGGCGATGGTTGTCAGAGCAAGAAGTGATATAGAAAGAGGAACAAAACCTGCCTTTACAACCAGTCAGAAAAATGTCCTCAACAGGGTCACTAGTAGTATTTAAATTCCAACAGGGGTGTTAGCCCATCCCCCCTCAATTTAAAACTGAAGGACAAGTTTTTGTGAGAGTTGGGCGTTAGTCCCACTGTAAAAAGGTTGAGGGGGTTACCTCAAGTGGGGGTCGTAGTAGTGCTAATAGGACTTGATCTTTCAGTCCCTATGGTCGGTTGGCAGTCTAGATGTTGAGATTGGTGTGGTGAAAAGGAAGAGGGTGGGCACCTCATCAAGTCATCAGATGGGCACCCTCTTTTTTTTGGTGAGCTGCTATTGACATTTTTAAAGCCAGCCAATTTTCTTTTTTCTTGCTTGCAGATCACACAGCTGAAAATCCAGACCAACCCCTTTGCAAAAGGGTTTCGGGAAGACGGACTGAAGAATAAAAGGTGAGGGTGCCTCCTACAGTCACTACAGCAACAATGTGCAAATTCAATTATACACAAGATACCAAAACGTTCAAAATCAAGTAAAGGAGAATGCTACCAAACACCTACCTCCACGGATCAAAACATATAAATGAATGTTTAACCTTCGGACGGTTTAGTAAAGCAATCTGCACACTCTTGTGCTTCACCCTCCTCTGTCGTGCTGGATGGCCGCTCTGCAAAAGTGGGCAGAGATATAGAAAAACGCTGTATAGGCGAGTAGGAATTCAGCGTACCAGTGCAATCTAAACATGGATGAAATATTTTATGGTGGAGCTGTTTTTGAATCTTCTTATAATCTATATGTAGAAGAAATTATCCATTTTTTTTTACTGCAAGTTGATTCAAAAGTAATAAAACTCTTCACTCCTTTACAGAGATCGATCAAACAGAGCCAAGAGGAAACCAACAAACACAGAACAAGACCAGGAGTCCTTCCAGGCAGGTAAGAACTTTGTATAACTCATATTATTTCTACGTATGAATGTGGAAGGGAGCTGATAAAGGGGTCCAAAGAACCCTTTGCTAGTCCACCTCAATGTCAGAGGAGCTGCAAAAATAAAAGGAACGTTGGATTACATGGTCATACTCAGCAGATTGTCGGCAAAGACTTGAACAGGAAGTCTTAGTTGGATGTACATGGCCAGGGGCAGGGGCAGACTGACAACTCATGCGGCCCCCGGGCAATAGGGGATCATGGGGCCCCTGTGTCCTTGCCCAAACTCAAAAAAGCCTATGATAAAGGTACCAAGGGCATCTCATGGGGTCCCCTAGTGACCCCGGGCCCTCGGGGCAGTGCCCGAGTTTCCAAATGGTCAGTCCGCCCCTGCACGCCACACAGAAGTAAATGGTAACACACCTGCTGAGGGTGCTGCAGTGCAGTCCCTTGTAAATGGCGCCCCAATAGAGCCCAGCGCACCACAATGCCTATACTGTCCAATGTGGTGCACTGCATTGCTGAAAACAAAATGCGTGTTTTTTCATCCGCTGTGGTGCTTGGCAATCTATTCGCTGCCTTAACGCAATGCAATGGAGCGCTGGGCCCTGAACGCCCCACTTATAGACGCCAGATTACCGTCTCCCCTGTAAATTCAAACTCAAAAAAGCCTATGAAAAAGGTAGCAGGAGCATCTCATGGGGCCCCCTACTGCCCCCGGGCAGTGCCTGAGTTTCCAAATGGTCAGTCCACCCCTGTACATGGCACAGATTACTGAAAAAGATGCTCCTAAACTCCAAAAGTAGAGAAAATGTTCTTTTAGTAGAAAGCTGGAATACTGTATTGTCTATTTGTTTACTAACTGATTGTCCTGTCTTCTCTGTTTTTTCACTCCACCTCTGTGCTCTAGCTGAATGTAAGAGACCCCTGTACTCGGGACCCTGCGACTCCACCCTGGACATCAGTGGTGCTCTGGCTCTCCCACTCCCAAGTCCTGACTGTTCCTTCCACCCCATCACACCCCCCAACCCAACACCACCCTCTGCCGAAGCCTCTGAGCCCTCAACGCTGCCTATGACAACCAATCAGGATCAAGGAGCCAGCTTGGACATGAACCCCCAAACTACAGAGTCTTATCTGCCTCCAGATAGACAGGCCTACCCAAAGATGCCCTCAGCAGGAGTTGGCAACATGTACACATGGTAAGTAGTAATTAACCTCTAAAGTACCAAAGAAAATCTACCTATGTTCAATCAATGGGGCCCAGCTCTGCTCCTGTCCACTCATGAATATTCCCGCTCTTCCTGTAGTATGCTTCAAGATGTAAAATAAATCCAACATAGAGAGTTGAGGCCCTTTATAATAGCAGCAGCAGATACACAGACCTTGAAAAGTCAAGTAGAAATCACCACATTTTAGAGACATAAGAATCATCTGTTTAAATTTTGATCTTCAGCCAGTCAGTCAGTCATTGGTGAAATGACCCCCAAGTCATTGGAAAACAGTATAGGAAGTCATGTTATAGATGTGGGCCAAACATCTGCATTTAAGAAGCCTAAGAAAGCCATTATAGCTATCTAAAGCTTTGTTGGGCTTGTTCTTGTTGAACCCCATCAGTGCAAAATTTAGAAATCATGGTTTTTACAGAGTAGAACTGAAGGCAGTGCAACCAGCCAGATTATCAAAATAAAAAGCCTTCAACCCAAATCCCATGACTATGACCCAAATTTTCATTTTTATCTTGAGCTGATGAGATCTAAAGTCTAACATGACATTTCAAAGGTTCTATCTGTACTATAAAAGAGCTGTAGAAATTGTAGAATAATTTGCATGATTCCACCCAACCAGCAACTGCAGAGCCCACAGCTACCCATACCATTTGAATTGAAGCCATTAAATATCATTGTGCATTAACAGTAGACTCCTAACTACATCATTTCTTCTCCCACCAGCCAATCAGAACCTGCTGTCTCTCAGGGCCAAGTGGTCCCTCGTCCTCCCTCCCTGCAGCGGTTTCCCCCATCGTTTCAGGCCTCCCAGGACACCGCTGCACTCTACGACAGTCAAGTAGATTTTAGGCTTTATGGGCAGGAAATGAGCTGCACAGGAAATTATGGCCCCTCAACCTGCTCTGGGACGACTCCTGGAGCAGATGAAGATTCTAGCAGAGGTTATACCAAAAACTCCGATCTACGCTTTCAACACTTCCTACCAAATTCTGGGCCCAAGCCAGGACTGCAGTTCTCAGGAGCTCAGCTTCAACGCCTCTACACGGGTGGAGGCTGGATATAAGATGCCATTCAAGAGAGCATAAGCCACCGGCATGGTCAGAAGGACTTCTATGGCCAAAAGCAGGAACCCAATTACAGAAGAGACAGTTGGGCTTATAATTTGTCAGGTACAAAAAGGGCACAAAGTCTTGAAACTCTAGGCCTGTGCCTACAGACCAACCCCAGACATATATTTTATTTCCCATGATGCTATTCGGGTCTCTTGCTGCCTTAATGTCTACATTAACTAACAGAAGCTGCTTATCAATTATTAAGTCAATCTCAACAGCTTTTCTCTGCATGCTCTGTGTCTCTTGGTTTGTCCCAATTTAGGAAAGACATGGGAAAAAACAAGAGCTGTAAGGACCTCTAAGAGAAGGTTCACTTTTTCTCTTTTTAAAACGAGTACTTCAATTATAAGATATCTGAGACATGCTTACTAATGAACACTGATAAGACGTTCACCCGAGATGTGGAAGTAGGTGAAGCGTCTTGAAATTCATATATTTGAGGTGTAAAAAAAAAAAAAAAAAGGAACTCTTTTGCACAAGTCGGGACAATGGGGTAGCTTTACGAACACTCGTGCACTCACAATCTGGTGCAGCTGAACATGGCAGCCAATCAGCTTCTAACTTCAGTTTGTTCCATTAAGCTTTGGAAATAAAACCTGGAAGCTCATTGGTTTCTATGCGGAGCCGCACCAGATTTTGCGCTCTTCATTTTTAGTAAATAACCCCCAATGTCTAAGCAAAATTGCTTGGAGAGATGTACTAAAATACAGAATTAGATTTACTAGTAAATCCAGGACTGCACAAGAGAGGCTCCTCCATGAAGGACAGGAAACACGTCGACAAAACCGCTGCAAGAAACTACCGCAGAACTGGTCAGCTGTAAACAAGAACTGATGGACGTAATTGTAAGAAAAACAGATAATATAAAGAACTTACAATAAAGACAGAAACCCCGCTGGCCCAAAAACAGTGTTTCCGGTGAGTCTCATTCCTGTTTTCCCCAAGTCCTCTTCCGAAAGTCTTAGACACTGACCACGACCTTACAGATGTGGTGGCCACATACAGTATGACCAGTTTTGTAGTAGGACTTTTGTTTTTTGGTGGCGTGTCCCCTGTTTCTGGCAGGGGGAGCCTCTATCTCATGTACTCTCCTGGAAGGTAACTCGGTGGTAAACAGAGTTAACTTGTTTATGTGACAGAGTAGCTCCAATGAGAAGATCAGACCACCATGCAGCTAAGTTAGGTGTCAAAGCATTATATAGAGGCTGGTACTTCTCCCATCAGCAGATGAATGCAGAGTCAGGTCCACCTCCACAAATCAAGTGACCAACCACAAAGCATTCTTCAGCTTTCCAAAGCATAAAGATCAAGGCGATCTCTTCTCTGCCTAATATTAAATACAACCTTTCAGTTTTCTCATGAAGTTGTCAGAGGAGTATGAGGAGTTTATAAAAAGTGATCAGCAGGTGGAAATCTTTTTATACTTTAAAGGGGGAAAAAAAAGATTTTTTTTCAAGAGTTTTCTGCTGCTGCAGTTTGTGTTTTTGCTTTTGTTATGAATGTTGACACTTCATTTGTTTTGTAATCAGTTTGAGTGCATGTTTTATGTCGCCCCTGACCCCAGCTATTCTGTACAAAACCCCCAAACTTGTTTTTTTATGTGCTATCCTTTATCTCTACAGTCAGTGCCTTGAACAATTATTTATCAGCCTTTGTGTACCGTTTAGCTTCCTCGGATGTATATTTTTTTTATATATATTGCAATAAAAGATTGTTCAATTTTTCTGATTATAAAAAGGAAAAAAGGAGAATTCTTCCCACTGACCACCACTGGAAGGAACATTTTTCCCATTGACCACCAATGGAAGAGACTTCTTGCAGCTTACCACGCATGGAAGGGGCATTGTCCCAACTGACCATCAGTGTAAGGGGGAATTCTTCCTACTGACCCCTTATGTAAGGGGAATTCTTCCCATTGACCACCGCTGTAAGGAGTCTTCTTCCCTTTGATCACTAATGGAAGGGATATTCTTACCATTGACCACCAATGAAACGAGCATTCTTCCCACTGACCACCAATGGAAGGGGCATTGTCCCCACTAGCCACCAATGTAAGGGGCATTCTTCCCACTGACCACCAATGGAAGGGGTATTCATCCCACTAACCACCAATGTAAGGAGCATTCTTTCCACTAACCACTAATGGAAGGGGTATTCTTCCCATTTACCATTAATGGAAGAGTATTCTTCCCATTGACCACCAATGGAAGGGGCATTGTCCCCACTAGCCACCAATGGAAGGAGCATTCTTTCCAGAAGAATTCTTCCTACAAATCACCAGTGTTATGTGGTCCTTCTACTACTGATCACTAGCCTAAGGGGGCCCTTTCCCCAATGACATACAAGGGTAAGGGAGTATTTCACTAAACATCACGGTAAGGGGGCACTTTAATGCCCAACAATGTAAGATAACACTTTTCCACGGACCATTTTTGCAATGAACACCAACTTTTCACTGTCTTCCTTTCTTTCCTGGCCATTACTACTACAGTAACTTTTTCCTATAGACAAGTCCTGGGGGTCAAATGCACGAAGTTCACCAAACTCCTTATTGTAGAATTCTTTTCCAATATCTCAGCTTACTGTTCACACTAATATGACACAAGTTGTAGTACGGTAATTGGCAGGGGTTCATCAAGACCTGAATGTTAGTTCAATGGTTCTCTTGTGTTACAAAGGTTGAGAAAGGCCGGTCTAACCTGAATCCAGGACCTCAGTGTTTCAAGGTAGAAAGGCTGTTCATTTAACCAAGCATGGATCTATAAAAAAAAATGTTCCAAAAAAAAAAAAAAAATTAAAGTCTCATCAAAAACATGTTTCAGGCAAATGTTAGGACTCCCTAAAAAAAATAAAAAAAAAAAATAATGGATAGCTTCTCTTTAATATTGAGTCAACTGAGGTATCCTGGGGCATGCATGTGCTTGTAGTTCCATGGCAGCTGGAACAGCCCCCGGATGGAAAAAAAAAAAAAAAAAAAGGAAGAAGGTCTTCCTGTTCCTACACACACCAATCCTGTTTGCACCTGCACCCCCTTGCCAAATCTCAGACACCATTTGTCTTCCCCATCTTGCATCAGATTGCCTGTTTTCACACCTCCCCACCCCCTCCACAGCAGCCAAGCATCTGCCCTGGCCAGACAGGAAGATGCAAATGTCCGAACTGCTCTCTCATCCTGGGCTTTACTGGCCAGTTAAATGAGGATCCTGGATCAAAAGTTTCAGCTTTCAAAACTTTTAAAGGGGAACTGCAGGGTAACATTTCACATACAGTTGCTGCATTGAATTCTAGGCATGGCAATTTTCAGATGGTTACAATAACGCAGCTTGGACCAGTGTAAACCCAGCCATAGATAGTTGGAATCTTGGCCGATTCAGCAGGGACCAGCCAAGATTCAAACCATGTATGAGCAGGCTGAATGTACCCAACCGATCGATCGGCCTGATTTTACATGTGATTATTGCTATTACAGCCGCTAGCAGTAATTACTGTGATCTCCCAGTGGGGACGGCTCCCCCCACCAGAACTCAAAGCTCCACGGGAGGGATTCACCCATCAACATTGACTGTGGTGATAGGGGAATTGAGCAATTTTCTTTCTTGCACCCTGTCTATGGCCAGCCTACGTAGGTATGCACTATACCTCTGGGATCCCCATGGAAGCCGGAAATCATTGGAGTAGGCACTGCTACTAGACCGATCACCGTTAGCTTCCAAGTCCCATGCTGAGCGACTGCCATGATGCTTCATCGATACAGGAGATCGCAAGCTCAACAGAAGCACAATTCAGAGAACACCTGAGAGGTAGGATGGTGATATCACAATCGTTACCTCGTCCAGTCAGAGAACCCTTTGCATTCAATCCAGCAAATCCAAAGTGTCCCCTGAACGACACCCATGCCGAGCCTGTGACCTCCTGTGTTCAGTACGCAGCAGGGCAGCCGCCCAGCATGGGGCCCAGAATCTACTGGAGGTCACTGGAGTAGTGGTGTCTACTACATTGATTTCCACCTCACACAAGGATCCCACAGGTATGGTCCATACTTACTTACATTATTATTATATAGGATTTATAGAGCGCCAACAGTTTGCTCAGAGCTTTACAAAATAAAAGACAATACAGCAACAATACAAGAGGGTTAGGAGGGCCCTTCTCCTTGGAGCTTACAATCTAAGAGGGAGGGGCTGGTGGTACAAAAGGTAATAACTATGGGGGATGGAGTGGTAGGAGGAATACAAGATTCCAGTATTAGCTGAAAGCAGGATAGGCTTCCCTGAAGAGAGAGGTTTTCCTAAAAGTGGGCAGAGTAGGCAATAGTCTGATAGATTGGGGTAGAGAGTTCCAGAGGATGGGGTAGGCTCTGGAGACAAGCATGGGAGGGGGAGACAAGGGAGCTAGAGAGCAGTAGGTCATGTGTGGAGCGGAGAGGACGGTTTGGGTGATATTTGAAGACAAGGTTGGTGATGTAATTTGGGGCGGAGTTATAAATGGCTTTATATGTTATTGTTAATGTTTTGAATTTTATTCGTTGGGCAATGGGAAGCCAGTGGAGGGATTGGCAGAAAGGGATGACGGACACTGAATGGGGGCCAGTGGAGGGATTGGCAGAGAGGGGTGGAGGACACTGAATGGGGGCCAGTGGAGGGATTGGCAGAGAGCGGTCGAGGACACTGAATGGGAAGCCAGTGGAGGGATTGGCAGAGAGGGGTGGAGGACACTGAATTGGGTCCAGTGGAGGGATTGGCAGAGAGCGGTCGAGGACACTAAATGTGAAGCCAGTGGAGGGATTGGCAGAGAGGGGTGGAGGACACTGAATGGGGGCCAGTGGAGGGATTGGCAGAGAGGGGTGGAGGACACTGAATGGGGGCCAGTGGAGGGATTGGCAGAGAGGGGTGGAGGACACTGAATGGGAAGCCAGTGGAGGGATTGGCAGAGAGGGGTGGAGGACACTGAATGGGAAGCCAGTGGAGGGATTGGCAGAGAGGGATGGAGGACACTGAATGGGGGCCAGTGGAGGGATTGGCAGAGAGGGATGGAGGACACTGAATGGGTACCAGTGGAGGGATTGGCAGAGAGGGGTGGAGGACACTGAATGGGAAGCCAGTGGAGGGATTAGCAGAGAGGGATGGAGGACACTGAATGGGGGCCAGTGGAGGGATTGGCAGAGAGGGATGGAGGACACTGAATGGGTACCAGTGGAGGGATTGGCAGAGAGGGATGGAGGACACTGAATGGGAAGCCAGTGGAGGGATTGGCAGAGAGGGGTGGAGGACACTGAATGGGGGCCAGTGGAGGGATTGGCAGAGAGGGATGGAGGACACTGAATGGGGGCCAGTGGAGGGATTGGCAGAGAGGGATGTAGGACACTGAATGGGAAGCCAGTGGAGGGATTGGCAGAGAGGGATGTAGGACACTGAATGGGAAGCCAGTGGAGGGATTGGCAGAGAGGGGTGGAGGACACTGAATGGGGGCCAGTGGAGGGATTGGCAGAGAGAGATGGAGGACACTGAATGGGTACCAGTGGAGGGATTGGCAGAGAGGGATGGGGGACACTGAATGGGTACCAGTGGAGGAATTGGCAGGGAGGGATGGAGGACACTGAATGGAGGCCAGTGGATGGAACACGACTACAGTGATCTGTTTGCTTCTGGGTCCTATGCCAAGCATATGTATGTGCTGCTGCTTACTGAACACAGGTCAGACGCTAGGCATGGGCGCTATTCAAAAAGTGATTTGCAGCTCTGATGGGGAAAAAGGTGCAGCTTGTGACATCACTGCTCTGCCTCTGCACCTCATCCAATCAGAGAATGCTTTGCATTAATTAAAAAAAAATGCAAAGCATTCTCTGAATGGTGCAAAGCGATCGACCTCCTCCAGCTGGAACGCTACGCTCCCTCATTTGTATATTGTTGTCTATTTAGAATAAGGTCCAAGTAAATGTGATTTTGTTGGATGTGCGGCTTTTTCTTCTCTCCCAACACCGATCATCTACTTGCAGTGGTCAAGGTGTATCCTATTCCCGGAGTCACAGATATAAAATGTGAAGGTTACCTCAAAGGAGCCGGGGGCAGCAACAAAACCCTCAAAGATCTAGTCGAAACGAGTTTCATTTATAGTCTCCTTCACAAGAGTTCGAAGAGGAGAACCAGCTGGGTTTCCACATCGCAACCAGATTTAAACACTTCTACACTGAGCATTTGACATCTGAATACTGGAGGCAACATCAGTATTTGTGGTCTCAGAAATGTTCTTGCACAAAGCCCTTGTGTGTTTGGGCTAATGCAGGCCATACACGGGTTGAAAATCGACCAATTTTTCGGATGGGGAAAAAAAAAAAAATTTGGCCAATTTTCGCACCGTTAGTGGGTTAATTGGTCGGCCGTTTTTCAGGATTTTGGCACATTTTTTTTAATTGGTGAAGTTGGAAAAAAAAAAAAAAAAAAAAAACAGCCGATTTTTCCTGGCGATGATGGGCAAATCGGCTGATCTTACTACCGATAAAAAATCTGCGCATAAGCCATGACCTGCAAGAAGAAAAAGAAGAAAAAAGGAAAATAAATTCCAGTCCGCTATTATATTTGACATGAAAAAGTATTGCGTTTGAAACAATGTATCTATTTGCATCCGAATAAAAACATCTGTATCCGAAATGGATACATTGTTGCAACTGCAATACTTTTTCATGTCAAATATAATAGTGGGGCTCTCTGCAGGGACAGAAGTAATGAAATGCCGGCTGAAGACGGGACGAAAATCAGCCGATTCTTTTTACTGTTGGTGGTAACAACGGCTTATTGAACGACCAATTTTTCGTTTTTTTTTTTTAAAAAACAGCTTGTTTTCAACCCATCTATGGCCTGCATTAGTCTGATGCTGCTTGGGGAGCATCTCCGTGCTGACTCAACAATTGAGCTTGGTGGTATGCAACCTATTGCTTGCTGTATGTGCAGATACTGGCACCTACTGGTCACTAAAGAGAATGCAAGCTATACTTTGCTGGCTTTTTGTAGGCTGATGCTTGTGATAATGTGATTGACACAGATAAAGAAGCAAGATTGGCTCAGGACCTGCCCAAAGAGGACTTATATACGGGGGGGGGGGGGGGGTTGGGGTTGTAAAAAGCCACCATTACTAGTATAAAAAATTCCAGTATATTTACCACCATTTCTAGAAGCTTTAACTTTCACGTAAACTATTTTACACGTATTGTTTTTTTGTTTTTTTAGCAAAGGCATGTAGCAGAATGCATTTCGGCCCAAATTTATGAAGAAATTTGACTGACTTGTTTCTAGAACATATATCCAATAAAAAAAAACATTTTAAAAGTTTGTTTTATTTTTTCAAAATTGCCGTTTTTTTTTTTTTTTTTGTTTATAATGCAAAAAAAAAAATAAAATGGAGGAAGTGATCAAATACCACCAAAGGAAAGCTCTATTTGTGTGGGAAAAAGGACATAAATTTCACTTATGTACAGTGTTGCATGACTGTACAATTGTCAGTTAAATTAATGTAGCACTATATCGTAAAAAATGGCCTGGTCAGGAAGGGGGGGGGGGGAAATCCTCTGGAGGGCGAGGGGTTATAAAGCCATCAGTATCCATAATATTTTGAGCAGGAATTTCCCCACTGACCACCAATGGAATGGGGTATCTTTCTATTGACATCCAAACTTCTTTTCTGTTTGTTACATTTCCGAATTATTACTAAAGATACAAAACATCTAAGAGCATGGGGGCTTAAAAAAAAAAAAAGTGCTCTGGGAGTCAAATACACAATTTGGGGGGGGGGGGGGGGGGGGGTTACTAAAACTGGATTGTGCAAAATCTGGTGCAGCTCTGCCCAGAGACCAATCAGCTTCCAGGTTTCATTGTTAAAGTATTAAAAAAAAAAAAAAAAAAAAATTTTAAACATTTTTTGAAAAATTATAGTTTTTGGTTAAAAACTAATTTGGGTTATTTTTTTTTACTAAAAAGATAGATGAATACATTTTGGCCAAGATTGAAGAAAGATTATTATTTTGCAAAATTTTATAAGAAAAACTTTTTTTTTTTTTTTCAAACTTTTTGGAATTTTTCATTTATATAGCAAAAAAGTAAAAATCCCTGTGGTGAGTAAATACCACCAAAATAAAGTTTTATCTGTCTCCAAAAAATTCATATGGGTACAGTGTTGCATGACCACGCAATTGTGAAAGTCTGATAGTGCTGAAAATTGGCCTGGACTGGAAGGGGGGGGGGGGGGGGGGAGTGTCCGGACAGGAAGGGGGGGGGGGGGGGGAGTGTCCAGACTGGAAGGGGGGGGGGGGGGGGGGGAAGTGTCCGGACTGGAAGGGGGGGGGGGGGGAAGTGTCCGGACAGGAAGGGGGGGGGGGAAGTGTCCGGACAGGAAGGGGGGGGGGGGGAAGTGTCCGGACTGGAAGGGGGGGGGGGGGGAAGTGTCCGGACTGGGAGGGGGGGGGAGTGTCCGGACTGGAAGGGGGGGGGGGGGGGGAGTGTCCGGACTGGAAGGGGGGGGGGGGGAGTGTCCGGACTGGAAGGGGGGGGGGGGGGGGGAGTGTCCGGACTGGAAGGGGGGGGGGGGGAGTGTCCGGACTGGAAGGGGGGGGGGAAGTGTCCGGACAGGAAGGGGGGGGGGGGGGGGAAGTGTCCGGACTGGAAGGGGGGGGGGGGGGGGGGAAGTGTCCGGACTGGAAGGGGGGGGGGGGGGAAGTGTCCGGACTGGAAGGGGGGGGGGGGGGGGGGGGAAGTGTCCGGACTGGAAGGGGGGGGGGGGGTAAGTGTCCGGACTGGAAGGTGGGGGGGGAAAGTGTCCGGACTGGAAGGTGGGGGGGGAAAGTGTCCGGACTGGAAGTGGTTAAAGCGTTATTAAACAAGCTGAAGTTAGAAGCCGATTGGCTCCCATGCACAGCTGCACCAGGTTCTGAGGGCTCCGGTTGGAGTAGATCTACCCCCCATGTATGGCACAATCTTTACGATTTTCCTTAACATGTCCGCGACTTACAGACCACGATAACACGCTTTGAGCTGCAAATATTTTCAGCAGGGATTTTCTGAAACCTAAACATTATTTCAAGGCTTCCTCCAGGGTAGAGAGGTGGTGTTAAAGTCCTGAAAAATGGAAGTTCTCCACACATGAAGCTGTAGAATTTCGAAAGCGTCTTGTCTTGACATAAATATGCTTCTATTAGCTTTTCGGGGGGATAAGTAAATTGCTTAGAAGACACAAGCTTGAACATCAGCCAATATTTGTCTACGTTCCTGCAGGAAGGATAACATTTCAGCAACTGCAAGTAATGACAAATACTGAAGTAAAGCTGGAACTAGTATTCTGAGAGGACAAGTAATATCCAATTTGCAATAGCTTCAAGGAAATCTGTCGGGATGAAAGTATGTAGAGAACTGACAACACCGCTTGGGAAAACTGCGATTGGCTGGAGGTCCTGCTCACGCTTTAGTGCTTTTAGCAAAAGAATCAAAATTCATTAGATCTGTGCTGTGGGAGGTCATGAACTATATACTTACTCCAGGTCAGGAGCTCAGAAGCATTGAAGCCAAGCAGGCAGCATTCGTAGGCCAGCATTGCCAGTCCATATTTCTCTTTCTACAGACATACTTTAAAGGATACTGGACTCTTTGTTGCAAAGACTAGTCATCTCAACGAACATTCCATGGAACCATAGGGCTCCTCTAGATCAGCCTCTCTCAACCGGGTTCTATGGAACCATAAGGCTCCTCTGGCTCAGCCTCTCACAACCCGGGTTTTATGGAACCATAAGGCTCCTCTGGCTCAGCCTCTCACAACCTGGGTTTAATGGTACCATAGGACTCCTCTGGCTCAGCCTCTCACAACCCAGGTTCTATGGAACCATAAGGCTCCTCTGGCTCAGCCTCTCACAACCCGGGTTTAATGGTACCATAGGGCTCCTCTGGCTCAACCTCTCACAACCCAGGTTCTATGGAACCATAGGGCTCCTCTGGATCAGCCTCTCACAACCCAGGTTCTACGGAACCATAGGGCTTCCTCTGAATCAGCCTCTCTCACAGGGTTCTATGGAACCATAGAGCTCCTCTGAATCAGCCTCTCTCAACCCAGGTTCTATGGAACCATAGGGCTCCTCTGGATCAGCCTCTCACAACCCAGGTTCTATGGAACCATAGGGCTCCTCTGGGTCAGCCTCTCACAACCCAGGTTCTATGGAACCATAGGGCTCCTCTGGGTCAGCCTCTCACAACCCAGGTTCTATGGAACCATAGGGCTCCTCTGGATCAGCCTCTCTCACAGGGTTCTATGGAACCATAGAGCTCCTCTGAATCAGCCTCTCACAACCCAGGTTCTATGGAACCATAGGGCTCCTCTGGATCAGCCTCTCACAACCCAGGTTCTATGGAACCATAGGGCTCCTCTGGATCAGCCTCTCTCAACCCAGGTTCTATGGAACTTTAGAGTCCCTTCTAATGTTGCTAGAGGATCCTTGAGTCATGGCTGATTGACCACCTATTTGGATGGTGTCAGCATAGTTCTAAGTCAATGGCATGACACCAGTGATTTTTCTAGCTGTCTGTAAGGATGCATTCTGACCACCACTGTAAGAACATTCTCCACCCTAACCACCAATGTAAGGAACATTCTCTGGACTCTCAATGAATTAATTTTAGTAAGGGTTCCCTGAGACCTGAAAATGTAATGGTTCCACTGTTTAAAAAAACAAACCGTTGAAATAGGCTGCTCTAAAGGGTGCTGGGGGTTGCTTCAGCTATGAATGCTTGATCTTTCATTTGATGGTGCCTGCACAGTTCCAGGTTCTACACCACTTGGAAAAGCCAGCAGCATGATACACAATCTCTTTAAAGTGGATCTAAAGGCTCAAAAAAAGGCTCAAAAAAACCCCCAAAAAAAACCCCAAACATCTCCTGCATGTAGCAACCACCCCCTCCCCCATGCCAGCTTATACAGAGCAAGATTTAGACTCCACGGTTGTCATGTTAGTTCTGTCTGTACTACCTTGTTGTGAATACAACCAACCCAGTGATCTTCTATTGTGCCAGTTTCTTCCTCACTGGAGGAGTCAGGACAACAGATCAGGTGCTCACCTTTACAAACCTAAAGTCAGCAAAATACAGCACCTATATTTGCTCTCAGAGGTTTCCTAGAACAACTTGCACTCCTATCATGCATGTCAGTACAGGATTCAGGTAAACGCATTTCCTCCGTCTCACACCCAAGGAAGGTCTGACGTATACTGTATATACTGAGACACAAGCAAATAGAGTAGTTTAGGGGAACATGAACAATTCAAGCAGAAAGCCTTGACTGCTGGGTACATGCTGTAGTGGGTTGCTGTACAAGAATACAATCATCCATAATTATCAATTTCAACTTATTATTGGGAAGCCGTATATATTCAACTCACGTCCTGCCTCAGGAGAAAGGTTGGCATCTACAATACATACAATTTATCAGCTTCCAAACCACCTGCTGTAGTTTTACTGCTACTACAGGCCCCCCTGCACAGAATCACACGTATATATGTGATCCAGCATGATCAGGTAGGCTGTGATGTAATTTGCTACAGCACAAGCCAATCAGTAGGCTGTGAGCCAATGACTTATGGCCGGGACCTGCTGATTGGCTGAGCAAAATGACAGAACAGAGCTCTGTACAGACAAGACTAATGTGCCTTTTTGTCTCCCTGCAAAGCATGGAGTAAAAACCAGCACATCCTATACACAGTAAACATTTGGCTGGAAAGGGGTTAACAGCTTGGCAGTCAAAGGGTTAACGGTTTGCCTGTGTCATTAGTACAGGGAGTGTAGAGAATTAGCATGGATCACTGTATTGGTGTCACTGAAGGAGATGACAGTCAGATTGCCCACCGCACTCAGTCCCAATAAAAAAAAAAATATATCAAAAATCACTGATCACCACCATTACTAGTAAAAAAAAAAATCCCCACAGAATGGATCGGATCTGCAGATTGAGCATAATGGATCGGACTCCGATCCATTATGCTCCCCAATCCACAGATCCGATCCATCCTGCAGAGATAGTCCTATACAGGGTGACACCGGACCCACTCCACGAAAAGGTAAGTTATAAAGCAAGCCGACAATCCCTGCTGGTTGGATCGGATCTGCGGATTGGGGAGCATAATGGATCAGATTCTGATCCATTATGCTGAATCTGCAGATCCAAACCATCCTGCGGGGATCGTCGGCTTGCTTTACAACTTACCTTTTCGTGTAGCGGGTCCGGTGTCACCCCGTGCGGTGCTCACCTGCCTCAGGACGTCACTGTTGGGATTTTAACCAAAGACTTGTAGCAGAATACGTTTTGGCCTAAATTTATGAAGTAGTATTTTTTAATGAACCTTTATTGGATGTCTTATAAAACAAAGTAAAAAAATGCTTTTCTTCACAAATCGTTTTTTGGTTTAATAAAAAAAATCCAGTGGTGATCAAAAGGTCTATTTGAGTGAAAGACAAAATTAGATAAAATGTAATTGGGTACAGTGTTGCATAACCGCACAATTACCAATTAAAGTAGCACAGTACTATATAGTAGAAAAAAAAAATATGCCCTGGTCATGAAGGGGGTGAAGCCTTCCAGCGCTCAAGTGGATAAATGTATAATTTCCATTCACCCTGTTCAAGAAATGCATTGTATTGTATACAGCAACCTCTCAACTCAGTTCCCAGGGAACCCCCTGCTGAAATGTATTCATGGAAGGCAAGCGGGAAGAATGCCCCCTGTATTAGTGGTCAGTGGAAGGAATGCCCATCTCACGATGGTGGTCTATAGGAAGGCGGCCACCCTTCCGGACAGTTAGAAAGCAATCACAGCCACAGCTCAAGGAACCCCTAAAGCAACCTCTGAGGCACCCTGGTTGATAATGGATGGTATAAAGCCCCTCCCATCAAAAGCTAAAGTTCACGATTATGTATTGCACGCATTTTAACAAAGATTTGGTAGATGAGTGGGAGGCAGAAATATAGCTGAAAACCATGCAAATGTTCTATTATAAAATTCTAACAGCTATGAATTAATCATAAACCCTAAGATAACCGATATCCAGTATACACCATTTTGTACCTTAAAAGTCCCATTTTTATTTCTTGGGTTTATATTTATACTTCAGCTCATCCCCATCTTCTGCATCGCTGGGCGGGATGTTACTGTCCATCCGGGAAGATTCCTGGGCAATGCAAAATCTCACGAGAGGACACTCCAGTCCATTGAAAGAGCATCTTCTAGCAAAGATTTTGGCTGCTCCGCATTCCCCAGACTAAATCTGCACGTAGTCTGACATCACCCTTACCCTACGGGCGGAAATTGAGGGTAAGCAATGATCCCCATACACTGGATGAAAAATAGTTTGAACTGTGAAAGATTTTCATTTTTCAACCTATTAATGGGCACTGATAGAAAATCTGTTTTGAATAATAATATATACATACATATACACACAAAGCACAATTTTCATACTTTTGGCTCTGTATGCCACCAGAATAAATTAAAACAAAACAATCCAGGGGAATTTGAAGTGCAGACTTTCAGCTGTAATTCAAGGGGTCGAACATAAATATCAAGTATAACTTTTAGGAACTGCAACCATTTTTATACACAGTCCCTCCATTTTCAGCGGCTCAAATGTAATTGGACAAATAGAATCATACATAAAATGTTCATTTGTAATATATTGTTGAGAAGCCTTTACTGGCAATGACTGCCTGAAGTCTGGAACCCATGGACATGACCAAAAACTGGGTTTCCTCCTTTCTGATGCTTTGGTCATGTCCATGGGTTCAGCATCAGAAAAGAGGAAACCCAGTTTTTTACCTGAAGTCTGGAACCCATGGACATGACCAAGCACCAGAAAGGAGGAAACCCAGTCTTTGGGCATGTCCATGGGTTCCAGACTTCAGGGAAAGCATCAGAAAGGAGAAAATCCTGTCTTAAGTCTGGAACCCATGGACATTACCAAAGACTGGGTTTCCTCCTTTCTGATGCTTTGCCTGAAGTCCAGAACCTATGGACATTACTAAAGACTGGGTTTCCTCCTTCCTGATGCTTTGCCTGAAGTCCAGAACCTATGGACATTACTAAAGACTGGGTTTCCTCCTTCCTGATGCTTTGCCTGAAGTCTGGAACCCATGGACATTACCAAAGACTGGGTTTCCTCCTTCCTGATGCTTTGCCAGGCTCTAACTGCAGCTGTCTTCAGTTCTTTGTTTGTGGCTCTTTCTGCCTTTAGTTTTGCCTTCAGCAAGTGAAATGCATGCTCAATGGGGTTGAGATCAGGTGATTGACTCGGCCATTGCAGAATATTCCTCTTTTCCTTCAAAAGCTCCTGGGTTGCTTTTGCAGTGTTTTGGATTGTTGTCCATCTGTACTGTGAAGCGCCGTCCAATCACCTTTGCTGCATCTGGGCTGACGGTATATCTGTAAACACTGCAGAATTCATCTGGCTGCTTCTGCCACATCAATAGCCACCAATGTTTCAGTGCCACTGGAAGCCATGCATGCCCATGCCATCACACTGCCTCCATGTTTTACAGATGACGGTGTGTGCTTTGGATCATGAGCTGTTCCAAGACTTCTCCACTTTTTTCTTCCCGTCATTCTGGTACAGACTAATCTTAGTTTCATCCATCCAAAGAATGCTTTTCCAGAACTGGTCCGGCTTTTTTAGATGTTTTTTGGCAAAGTCTAATCTGGATTTTCTATTCTTCAGGCTTATGAATGGTTTGCACCTTGTGATGAACGCTCTGTATTTGCTCTCGTGAAGTCTTCTCTTGATTGTAGACTGACAATGATACGCCCACCTCCTGGAGAGTGTCCTTCACTTGTCTGTATGTTGTGAATGGGTTTTTTTTTTACCATAGAGAGGATCCTGCAATCATCCACCACTGTTGTCCTCTTTGGTGTCCATACCTTTTTATGTTGCTGAGCTCACCAGTGCGTTCTTTCCTCAGAAAGAACCAAACTGTTGATTTGGCTACTCCTAATGTTGCTGCAATCTCTCTGATGGATTTGTTTTGTTTTTTTAAGCCTTACATTGGCCTGTTTCATGCACAGCTCCTTTGAACGCATGATGCAGGTTCACAGCAATGCAAATACCACACTTGGAATCAACTCCAGACCTTTTACCTGCTTAATTGATGAAGAAATAACAAAGGAGTAACCCACACTTGGCCATGCAAACAGCTTTTGATTCCATTGTCCAATTACTTTTGGTACCTTGATAAAGGGGGATGGCTACTCTTAAGAGCTGAAATTCCAAAACCCTTCCTCCAATGCGGCTGTACATACCCTTAAATTAATCTTGAGAGTGCGCACTGTCCGCCCGTATCTATTATAGAACTAGCTTGAATATGTTTTGGTAAATACCTGGAAAAAAGAAAAATTGTGCCTGTGTCCAAATACATACAAAGTTGGAAACGGTCAAACTGATGAAAAATTAATGCGTTTCTTGCCAGTTAAAAATTGAACTGTTCACACTGCGCATTGGTGACAAAAAAGATGTCCATTGAACAATTTATTGTTCAAAATTCAGTCATTACATGATAGCACCATCGTTTACGCTCATAACTGAGTGTTTACAAAAAATCGTTCAAACTAGTTTTCGAATATAGTGTATGGCCATCATAAGTTTAACTTTCTACTTTACAGATACCAACATTAGATGTTTAAAGGAGGGGAGCCCAAATATGACAAGAATTTTGCATTGGGCTTTAGTTAATCCAGCAGAGTACTTCCTTTATACCAATTCCATGAAGGCAACATTTTGGGAAAATCAAACCTAAGTAGTAAGTACCATTTACATCTCACCTTTACTTGACCACTGAAGTGTCTCAGGCCTTTTAGAACATTCAGTAGAAGAGTGGGAACCCCTTGCTAGTCTAGGTAAGGACGCAAAAATGTAGGTATTCAGGTGCTGAGATCAGATCACTGAACCCCAAGGAGTATAAAAAACAAGGACACTCTAAAATCAAGAATTTTAGATTAAACCAGAGGCCAACTGCATTTGTAAAAAAAAAAAAAAAAAAAAAACCCCAAAAAAGGGAAAACCGCAGAAAAAAGGAAAACCACAGAAAAAGGGAAAACCACAAAAAAAAAAAAAAAAAAAAAAAAAGGAACAACCACGAAAAAAAAAAGGAAAAAAACCACAAAAAAAAAGAAGGAAAACCCACGAAAAAAGGATAAACCCACGAAAAAAGGATAAACCCACGAAAAAAGGATAAACCCACGAAAAAAGGATAAAACCACGAAAAAAGGATAAAACCACAAAAAAAGGAAAAACCACAAAAAAAAAAGGAAAAACCACAAAAAAAAAAGGAAAAACCACAAAAAAAAAGGAAAAACCACAAAAAAAAAGGAAAAACCACAAAAAAAAGGAAAAACCACAAAAAAAAGGAAAAACCACAAAAAAAAGGAAAAACCACAAAAAAAAGGAAAAACCACAAAAAAAGGAAAAACCACAAAAAAAAGGAAAAACCACAAAAAAAAGGAAAAACCACAAAAAAAAAGGAAAAACCACAAAAAAAGGAAAAACCACAAAAAAAGGAAAAACCACAAAAAAAAGGAAAAACCACAAAAAAAAGGAAAAACCACAAAAAAAGGAAAAACCACGAAAAAAGGAAACCGAAAAACAAAAATATTTTTAAAGCTGAACTCTGGGAAAAGCCAATATAGTCTCAACAAAAGTCATCTGTTTATTTAGAGGCATGTGTATTCTTAACTGAATGGTCCCGCAGTGTTCGGGGACCTGTGCAGTGTCCCAGAAGGCTGCGGGGAAGGGGGGCGAGAACTCCCGGACAGATCACCGTGGCGCATCTGACCAGAAGTGGGAACAGGTACCTATCAAATCCAGGTAGCCGCTGCCCCTAAAAAGCACCAAAATGTGGCAGTGGGGTGGATGGGTATTGAGGATGCAAACAAGTGCAACTTTCCCTTTTGGGGCAAAGTTCTGCTTTAAATGAAAGTTCAGTTTTAAAGAATGGCGAAGTAATTGAACAAACCAAGACGCGGTATGTTGTTTCCAGTTTTTTTTTTATCTTTTTTCATGTTTTATTAGCAGACTTCTGTGGCTGTATCTACCAAAAAGTAAAATAAAAAATAATAAAAACTTTTGACTGATAATGTGCAGGATTGTTGGTGTGGGAAAGAAAAAAAAAAAAAAAGACTGGGAAACAGTTTAAATTTCTCTCTTGTAATGCAAAGGGTGACTATATAAAAAGATGGCAGAGAGAAAGAGGAGAGGGCTGGAAGGAGGAATAATCCAGAGGATTGTTGGTAAATGAACGCCATTGATTTACCTCCCCCCAAACAAAAAGAAGGCTGCTGGCGCGATGACCTAAACCCCCTGCAGTGCTCTGCACTTGGTCTCCATAATGATGTTTAATTCTGCATCTTGTCTGTCAGAAGCCAAACACAGGGTGGATTTAGCATGACTGCCAACACAAAGTCCAAAGAAGGGAAGTATAAATAAAGAGAAAAAAGGGGTGAAACTCAAGAAATGGTCTTATGGCAACATGTTCGGGAAATGCGCACATCTTTCTCAGCCCTGCTGGGAATATGAGCCCAGGGTCTACTTGCACTAAGGCACTCCAAACTAGCATTGTCCCAGCAGAAAAACAGATCATGCCCGCCTAAACTGGCCGGTCAGGGATCATGAAGAGGAATGACTGGATTTGGGTGCTAGGAATTTATAAAATTGGGGAAGAAACTCCTAAAAAAAAAAAATAATAATGTTTAAAAGGGTTTTGGTTTCCTTGCATAACTCTCCCCCTCCCCCAAATGTCACCCCCCCTACCCATCTGAAAGCACAAGGCTCTTTTGCCCTCAACCCCCCCACAGAAAAAAAAAAAAAAAAAAAGTCTTACATAGCTTTAAGAAAACCCAGTTCCTGAGACTCACAGTACATTGCTCCATTTTACAACCTGCAGAGCACTTCTCCTCTATTCCCTACAATGTTGTGACTGCCCCCAGTGTCATCACAAGAGTTCACTGTCCCCTTTACACCCCTCACTGCATCACATCATCCTTTGTAAGACCTAAAGAGGGACCGAGAGAGATTCTCTCTTTACAGGTTCTTCCGTGCTGGTCCCGAGGCCAGAGAGAAAGGGTCAAGAGGTGCCAGGAGAAGGTCAAAAAAGACATCAGGAGGAAATAGTGGAGAGGCCCCCCAGAGGTGAAGGGGGGAGGGGGGACAGGTCACAGGAAGTAGTCAGCAACAGGCTTCTTTGAGGGAATGCCTCTGGTCTCTTGTGGTGCAGCTTCAAAGATGATAAACTCCTTCTGGAGGTGTTCATCCAGTTCAAGTATGGCAGCAACATTTCCACATCTAGGCAGGAAAGAGGAAGAGTCAGACAAACTCACATGAAGAAAACACACAAACAAAACACAAAAACCCCAACAAAAAAACCAAAAACCCCACCAAAAACAAACCAAACCCCCAAAAAAACAAAACCAAAAACCCAAACCCCCAAAGAAAAAAACGAAAAACCCAAACCCCAAAGAAAAACCCCACCCCAACGAAAAACCCACACCCCACCCCAACGAAAAACCCACACCCCACCCCAACGAAAAACCCACACCCCACCCCAACAAAAAACCCTCACCCCACCCCAACAAAAAACCCTCACCCCAACCAAAAAACCCCCCCCCCCCAACGAAAAACCCTCACCCCAACGAAAAACTAAAAACCCCCAAAAACAAACCAAAACCCCCCCCCCCCCCCAAAAAAAAAAAAAAAAAAAAAAAAACACCAAAAACCCAAACCCCAAAGAAAAAAACAAAAACCCAAACCCCAAAGAAACCCCAAAGAAAAACCCAAACCCCAAAGAAAAACCCAAACCCCAAAGAAAAACCCAAACCCCAAAGAAAAACCCAAACCCCAAAGAAAAACCCAAACCCCAAAGAAAAACCCAAACCCCAAAGAAAAACCAAAAAAACTAAACACCACACAACCCTCCCCCTTACCCCCCAAAAAAAAATAAACCAAAAAAAGCCTAGGAACCCTCAAAAAGGAGGCTCACCTATAACAGTAGTTTGGAGCCGACCACACCGTCAAAACGGTCTCATTGAAATGCCACTTGTACCCTTCCATAACCAGCTGATGTGCCCGACAGATCATGTCTATGTTGTTGGCTGCATTGAACTGTGCTACGACGTCACTGCCAAACAGGTAACCAGCTCCTCGTGGGCTCACCCCCCATCCAGTGGTGTCTAGAAAGCAGAAGAGATTATTATACATTTTACACAACGATTACCATGTGGCCAAAGGTTTGTGTACCCCCGACCATCACACCTACCTAAATCATAGACACCCCTTCAACTGAGTTCAGGTGTTTCCAGTGAAAAGGTATGATTTATGCCAAAGCATATTAAAGGCTCCATTCACACTTCTGCCCACGAATCCAAATTGTGTGGTGAATGCTCCACATTGCGCAACATGCATTTGGGTGCCTTTTATCTCTTAAAGACACCCCAAAACACAATGCGATAATGCTGCAGCAAACCGCGCCGTTCAAAATTTCATGAAGCTTGTTGGCCAAAAATGGAGCAAGAGCTTCTTTTCGGGTGGCAAAGGCACATAGAACAGCCCATTCAAATGAATGGGAAGGCCCTATGTGACACGCAAAATCGCTTGCAAATCACTCAGCAAAATAGTTCGCTTCCAACCTTGTTGTATCAGTTTTGGGGGGAACGCTCTTTGTATCAGTTTGGGGGGGGGGGGGAACGCTCTTTGTATCGTTGGGGGGGGGGGGAACGCTCTTTGTATCAGTTTGGGGGGGGGGGGGAACGCTCTTTGTATCGTTTGGGGGGGGGAGGAACGCTCTTTGCCTCAGTTTGGGGAACGCTCTTTGCCTCAGTTTGGGGAACGCTCTTTGCCTCAGTTTGGGGAACGCTCTTTGCCTCAGTTTGGGGAACGCTCTTTGCCTCAGTTTGGGGAACGCTCTTTGCCTCAGTTTGGGGAACGCTCTTTGCCTCAGTTTGGGGAACGCTCTTTGCCTCAGTTTGGGGAACGCTCTTTGCCTCAGTTTGGGGAACGCTCTTTGCCTCAGTTTGGGGAACGCTCTTTGCCTCAGTTTGGGGAACGCTCTTTGCCTCAGTTTGGGGAACGCTCTTTGCCTCAGTTTGGGGAACGCTCTTTGCCTCAGTTTGGGGAACGCTCTTTGCCTCAGTTTGGGGAACGCTCTTTGCCTCAGTTTGGGGAACGCTCTTTGCCTCAGTTTGGGGAACGCTCTTTGCCTCAGTTTGGGGAACGCTCTTTGCCTCAGTTTGGGGAACGCTCTTTGCCTCAGTTTGGGGAACGCTCTTTGCCTCAGTTTGGGGAACGCTCTTTGCCTCAGTTTGGGGAACGCTCTTTGCCTCAGTTTGGGGAACGCTCTTTGCCTCAGTTTGGGGAACGCTCTTTGCCTCAGTTTGGGGAACGCTCTTTGCCTCAGTTTGGGGAACGCTCTTTGCCTCAGTTTGGGGAACGCTCTTTGCCTCAGTTTGGGGAACGCTCTTTGCCTCAGTTTGGGGAACGCTCTTTGCCTCAGTTTGGGGAACGCTCTTTGCCTCAGTTTGGGGAACGCTCTTTGCCTCAGTTTGGGGAACGCTCTTTGCCTCAGTTTGGGGAACGCTCTTTGCCTCAGTTTGGGGAACGCTCTTTGCCTCAGTTTGGGGAACGCTCTTTGCCTCAGTTTGGGGAACGCTCTTTGCCTCAGTTTGGGGAACGCTCTTTGCCTCAGTTTGGGGAACGCTCTTTGCCTCAGTTTGGGGAACGCTCTTTGCCTCAGTTTGGGGAACGCTCTTTGCCTCAGTTTGGGGAACGCTCTTTGCCTCAGTTTGGGGAACGCTCTTTGCCTCAGTTTGGGGAACGCTCTTTGCCTCAGTTTGGGGAACGCTCTTTGCCTCAGTTTGGGGAACGCTCTTTGCCTCAGTTTGGGGAACGCTCTTTGCCTCAGTTTGGGGAACGCTCTTTGCCTCAGTTTGGGGAACGCTCTTTGCCTCAGTTTGGGGAACGCTCTTTGCCTCAGTTTGGGGAACGCTCTTTGCCTCAGTTTGGGGAACGCTCTTTGCCTCAGTTTGGGGAACGCTCTTTGCCTCAGTTTGGGGAACGCTCTTTGCCTCAGTTTGGGGAACGCTCTTTGCCTCAGTTTGGGGAACGCTCTTTGCCTCAGTTTGGGGAACGCTCTTTGCCTCAGTTTGGGGAACGCTCTTTGCCTCAGTTTGGGGAACGCTCTTTGCCTCAGTTTGGGGAACGCTCTTTGCCTCAGTTTGGGGAACGCTCTTTGCCTCAGTTTGGGGAACGCTCTTTGCCTCAGTTTGGGGAACGCTCTTTGCCTCAGTTTGGGGAACGCTCTTTGCCTCAGTTTGGGGAACGCTCTTTGCCTCAGTTTGGGGAACGCTCTTTGCCTCAGTTTGGGGAACGCTCTTTGCCTCAGTTTGGGGAACGCTCTTTGCCTCAGTTTGGGGAACGCTCTTTGCCTCAGTTTGGGGAACGCTCTTTGCCTCAGTTTGGGGAACGCTCTTTGCCTCAGTTTGGGGAACGCTCTTTGCCTCAGTTTGGGGAACGCTCTTTGCCTCAGTTTGGGGAACGCTCTTTGCATCAGTTTGTATCAGTCAAGTATCCGCACCTGACTGGTGCGGAGGAACTCGAATGTCCTACAGAGCTCTGACCCCAAATCTTTTGAACAACCTTTAGGATGAAATGGAACACAGATTGTGAGCCAGTCTTCTCATCCAGCATCTCACAAATGATCTTTTGGCTCACTGGCCAATATACTCCCATAGACACCCTCCAAAATCTTGTAGAAAGCCTTTCCAGTGAAATGGAGGAAGTTCTAGCCATAAAGGCAGGCCAACTCCATGTGAAGAAGATATCCAATAACCCCATAAGTGTGATGGTCAGGTGTCCACATGCATCATTGAGCTTCGAAAATATGGCTGCATTATCAAACCCAGATGCTGAAAAATGGACTAAAAGACAAGGAGAGGTGTGGAGGGCTGGCCCTTGTCACCCGCATCTTTCTGAGATTTTTTTGGGGGGCAGGGCTGTGCCTTCTGGAGAGGTTTTCTTTGGGGGTGGGGGCAGGGAATACATGGGATGTACATTACCAATTTTTACTTCCATAAAACATCCTGTTCATTAGCCATTGAGGTGCTGTATCCTCTCTTTCTTGTAGGTTGCTGCTTTTGGATGCAACCCCCCCCCCCTTATGTGTGTGCAGGGGGTACGGCATGAGCTGGTGTACCACACCCAGGGCAGGCTGTTTAGCTATTGGGGGTTTCTTTTCTAAAAGACAAAAGCCCGGCTACAGAGCCGTCACTGAAGTTCTGTGAAGTGACCTCTGCAGCTTACACATGTTTGCAAATGTGTGCAAACTAAACCCCTTGTTCTAACGAACTATTAGATCGTGCTTCTTGCTGCAAAGGACAGTTATAGGTTGGGCTGGTTGCTCCTCATTTGAAAATTTATGTGCAACATGCTACGGTCATTACGAACAAATGGCAAACAAGGGTCAGCCTAACACGGCTATAAGTCTGCCGCACACTTACCTT
Organism: Staurois parvus; assembly: GCF_062004578.1. Classification (NCBI taxonomy): domain Eukaryota; kingdom Metazoa; phylum Chordata; class Amphibia; order Anura; family Ranidae; genus Staurois; species Staurois parvus. Next base: position 143,992 of record NW_028319436.1, read on the forward strand.
CTGGATCAGACCAGAGAAGGTCACACATGGGCCCGTCATGTGGGACTTCCTGTTTGCGGTCTATGGTTCGGATCTGGTCCAGAGTCTGTATAGAGGGTGATAATCCACCGTGCACACAGAAAATCTATGGGAAGAAAAATAGACTTCCATTAAATAAAGGAAAAAAAAAAAAAAAAAAAGGCTCAACAAATCCACAGGAGGTGAGCAGCCAGTGAGGATGAACAACCAATCACAAGGCACTACTGAAGAGTAAACGAAGGCCGTCTGGTACATTTTGTAACTTGAGCAGCAAATTAAGTCAGGTGGTTTACCATTCATCATCCTCAAAAAAAAAAGTCATGATGAAGTCAGAAAGTGGTAATGCCATTCCTCACCTTTCCATCAATGATGGCAGACAGGCTGAGATAGTCGAAGATTTCTGTGCAGTACCGCCATACAGTCACTGAGCCATATTTGCGCAGACATTCATCGTAAAAACCGTACACTTGAGTAATCTGTCGACTTTCGTGGTTCCCACGGATCAGTGTGATCCTGTCTGGGTAGCGGACCTGCAATTTTACAATGGAAATTACATTCAGCAATACAGCCTTCAGTTATTTAACCCCATTCATGCCTAAAGGTAAAACAAATCTAAATGCCTAAGCACAATTTTGCAACACTGACATGTTAGTAAAACCGTCCATATCACCACAACTACTTTGTACATCCAGGTGGATTATACTGCGATTTTTTCAGGACAAATTGGGCTTTCATTTGGTGGTAAATGGTAATGGATATCTCCTGATTTTTTTTTTATCAAAGGAAAACTGGCCCAAAATAGTAAAAAAAAAAAAAAAGAATTTTTATGTAGCTGTGTGTTTCTTGTTAATACCATAAACTACCGCCAAAGAACCCAAAATAAATTATCCAGCTCTTGACGATTGCAGCGATACCATATATGTGTATATTATTTGCACCCGTAGTACAGAGCCGAAAACAATAGTGCGCACATTGTTTTTTTTACTAGAAAAAAAAAAAAAAAAAGACAAAAAACACTGACACCGACACCAAATGTTTTAAAAAAATCCTGACCTTTGTTCCAAAAACACTAACCCTGGCACTGAACTAGATCAAACTTTGATCTAGGTATTTGTAAAAAAAAAAGATAAATATTAAAAAAATAAAGAAACATTTTCCCCCCCCCTCTATGCCAGGAGTTCGAGAGATACAATGTATCTCTTCTGCATTCATAAAGAGGAAAAAACAAGGGGGCCGGGCTGTACAGTGACTGATCACTGTGATAGCCAATCAGAGGCTATCACAGTGATCATGTGACCTGGAATTGGGAGTCCCGACTGTTAGAACGGGACCCGGTGCTCTCAGTGACACCGTGGTCTTTGTGCTGGGAGCGAGCCGTGCTCCCAGCTCAAAGGCAGGTACGCAAATATGCGGCTCCACAGAAAAAAGCCCAGTTCTGTGAGACCGCATATCTGTGACATCGGAGTCAAGGGGTTAAAGAAAGGCTTCAGCTTTACCTAGTTGTCCCATCTGCACCGGGTGTTTGGTGGAAAACGGCATTGCTTGGCAATCTTCTCCTCTCTGCACTGTGTGCCTCTGAATTTCCATTGAAGGAAACTGCAGCAAGCAAACTTCCTATCTACAGAGAGACAGTTTTCCACAAGAACCACGGACTGTATTTGAAATGTCCCTGGGCTTCAGGTGGTGTCAGTGACAGCTGCTGTGTCCTACATGGTACATACAACATACATAGAGCCAGTTTCATCTTGATGAAAATGTTACTGCAGCTGGGCGCATCGGAAGAGGAAGATGTATGCAAGGACGCGGGCAGCACAAGGGGCGCGGGCAGCACAAGGGACGCGGCAGCACAAGGGGCGCGGGCAGCACAAGGGGCGCGGGCAGCACAAGGGACGCGGCAGCACAAGGGACGCGGCAGCACAAGGGACGCGGCAGCACAAGGGGCGCGGGCAGCACAAGGGGCGCATCTCACTGAAGGCATGCAATGTCCCTTGTGCTGGTTCTTTTATGTAAACGTGTTGTAAAGTATTTGAACTTCGGGAATATTTTGATAATGACAGTAACCAATGTCTTCATATTCAGCTTTGGGGTATCCTTCCATTTTAACCGTTACTTTTCTGGCATAAAACAAGATAGCTGGTCCATGGCCAATGGTGAGAGCACTTCCATGTGAGGCTTCGATTGAGAACAGAGGAGCACCTGTCATTTTTGCACGAAGTTCACCAATTTGTAATAACATCTGGGCACTTTATTTTTTTGAATTGGGACTGAATGTTACTTTGATTCACTTTGTATATGTGAAGCAATATTATTCATGTATTGTCAAATTTAATGTGCTTAGATTATGCGCAGTCCACACGGTATTTTGTTTGTTTTTGGTTCACAAATTGGGACTGCAGCATATACTTATCTAAGCGACATATTGGCATGGATGTCACTCCACTTCCTCAAACTCAATCTTTCCAAAACGGAGCTCCTAGTATTCCCCCCAGCCCGTGCCCCCTCCCCCGACTTCTCCATCAAGATTAATAACACAACCATCAGTCCCTCCCCTCATGCCAGGGTACTAGGTGTAATCCTAGACTCCCATCTGTCCTTTCAGCCCCCAAACCCAATCACTGTCCAAATCTTGTAGACTTCACCTCCGCAACATCTCCAAGATACGCCCGTTCCTAACCTCAGAAACCACTAAGCGACTCATTCACTCCCTTGTTATCTCTCGCCTTGACTATTGTAACTCCCTCCTCATGGGCCGACCTCATCGCAGGCTATCCCCTCTTCAGTCTATCATGAATGCTGCTGCCAGACTCATCCACCTTACTAACCGTTCTGTATCTGCCACCCCTCTCTGCCAATCCCTCCACTGGCCCCCATTCGGTGTCCTCCACCCCTCTCTGCCAATCCCTCCACTGGCCCCCATTCGGTGTCCTCCACCCCTCTCTGCCAATCCCTCCACTGGCCCCCATTCGGTGTCCTCCACCCCTCTCTGCCAATCCCTCCACTGGCCCCCATTCGGTGTCCTCCACCCCTCTCTGCCAATCCCTCCACTGGCCCCCATTCGGTGTCCTCCACCCCTCTCTGCCAATCCCTCCACTGGCCCCCATTCGGTGTCCTCCACCCCTCTCTGCCAATCCCTCCACTGGCCCCCATTCGGTGTCCTCCACCCCTCTCTGCCAATCCCTCCACTGGCCCCCATTCGGTGTCCTCCACCCCTCTCTGCCAATCCCTCCACTGGCCTCCATTCGGTGTCCTCCACCCCTCTCTGCCAATCCCTCCACTGGCCTCCATTCGGTGTCCTCCACCCCTCTCTGCCAATCCCTCCACTGGCCTCCATTCAGTATCCTCCACCCCTCTCTGCCAATCCCTCCACCCCTCTCTGCCAATCCCTCCACTGGCCTCCATTCAGTGTCCTCCACCCCTCTCTGCCAATCCCTCCACCCCTCTCTGCCAATCCCTCCACCCCTCTCTGCCAATCCCTCCACCCCTCTCTGCCAATCCCTCCACCCCTCTCTGCCAATCCCTCCACCCCTCTCTGCCAATCCCTCCACCCCTCTCTGCCAATCCCTCCACCCCTCTCTGCCAATCCCTCCACCCCTCTCTGCCAATCCCTCCACCCCTCTCTGCCAATCCCTCCACCCCTCTCTGCCAATCCCTCCACCCCTCTCTGCCAATCCCTCCACCCCTCTCTGCCAATCCCTCCACCCCTCTCTGCCAATCCCTCCACCCCTCTCTGCCAATCCCTCCACCCCTCTCTGCCAATCCCTCCACCCCTCTCTGCCAATCCCTCCACCCCTCTCTGCCAATCCCTCCACCCCTCTCTGCCAATCCCTCCACTGGCTCCCAGTTGCCCAAAGGATAAAATTCAAAACATTAACACGAACATATAAAGCCATTTATAACTCTGCCCCAAATTACATCACTGATCTTGTCTCTGAATATCACCCAAACCGTCCTCTCCGCTCCTCGCAAGACATCCTACTCTCTAGCTCCCTTGTCTCCAGGACTTATCCAGAGCTTCCCCCATCCTCTGGAACTCTCTACCCCAATCTATCAGACTATCGCCTACTCTGCTCACTTTTAGGCGATCTCTGAAAACCTCTCTTCAGGAAAGCCTATCCCGCCCTCGGCTAATAATGGAATCTTCTACTCTTCCAACCAGTCCATCCCCCACAGTTACTACCTTTTGTACCACTAGCCCCTCCCTCTTAGATTGTAAACTCCCAAGATCAGGACCCTCCTATCCCTCTTGTATTGAACTGTATTGTCTCCCATTATATTATAAAGCGCTGAGCAAACTGTTGGCGCCATATAAATCCTGTATAATAATAATAATAATATTAATAAGTTGCATGAATCTCTATTCCTAAGCACAACAGCACTATATTTTATAAAACAAGTCATATCAGTTGTTAGCGTGTGTGCCCATGACATGGCATTGTAACATACCAAGCAGCATACATTTTTGGGCAATACGGTAGGCCACAGCCTAAAATCATCAGCAAGGAGTGTATTCGTAGCCAATAAAATGAAAGTCTGGATCATGACCACAAAACATGAACTGGCAGAGATGTTGTGGGGCAATGGCAGCTCCAAGCCGAATGACAGATTCCTAATCTACACATTTTGTGAGCAGTATAATCTAGTCTGTGAATGAAGTAGAAATGTAAGAAATGGATCCGGTGTAAAGATAACTTTAGGAGAGATTAAATAAATAAATACAATAAGAATGGTTTCCCTCACGTTCTCACAGTCCTCTTTACATCGGCACAAGACTTGCTAAATATCAGTCACAGCTAAATGGGTATCGCTGCAGTGATGTGCCGACTCCGTCTCATAGGACACCATAAAGCACACTTCTATTTTTAAAGGTAGAAAACTTTGGATCAATGTTTCTCAACCTTTTTTCAGTCAAGACACCCTTTAAAATTATAGGCAGTCTTGAGGCACCGCATTCCAAAATTAGGTGCCTCAAGACTGTCCATAATTTTAAAAGGGCACCCCATTTTAAAATGTGAAAAACTATAATAGTAGTTTTCTATAACACAGCAACATCCACACATGTAGGACACCCAACATTAGAGGTGATTTATTCTTCCAAAACAAATAAAGCTTTGCACACTGGTAATGACTAGTATGCCAATGTTTCTCTTCTCCCTCAGTTTTTTTTCATCACTGAGCTAATGTGACCCCAGCACTGATGGAGAGGGGCGGGGGAGGGTCAAACTAGGATGCAGTGCAGGCAACTGACATCCTCCTTATCAGCTGATGATGTCATCGGTTGTCAGGATGCCGGCAGCTAGGTGGTCACAATGAAAACATAAGGCTTTGAGTAACTAAAAGGCCGGCTTATTCCACCTGCTGGCTTGTATACAAGTTTTGGGAAGTTTTTAGACATTTTGCCAGGGCACCCCTGAAAAGGGCCTCAAGGCACCCTGGTTGAGAAAGGCTGCTTTGGATAAATGTTAAAATAAGGGAAGAAAGCAACACCAACTGGGGAGGAAATATAAAATCGGGTAACTTTTTTCGGATACCTGCCTTATACTGGCAACGTTGTCAAGAACCTTTCTTGGATCCTAGACCCCATATAAAAAAATGCAAGAGCTGGCCCTTCTTGGCAGGTTTAAGCCCCATCCCCAATCAAGCATCAAAAGCAACAACAAAACCGAAGTACTTTTTTTTTTTTAAGATTACCTTCAGTGCTAGGAGGAGGAGGAATGTTTCAACACTATAAAAGCCACGGTCCACAAAGTCTCCCATGAACAGATAATTGGTTTCTGGAACATCTCCCCCAACCTAAAAGAAAAAAGGTTTTAAATGTTTACTTGCAGCATTAAGACGGCTGTACAGTATTGAAGGCAGTCAGCGGTCCTAGGAAATAAAACAGACTCTTCGACAGGTAGGCTGTTTGCAGCATGCCTGAAAGAGAACTAAAATCAGATGCAGAAAGCAACGTTCATATCAGCTCCAGCTCCGATGCAAGGGGCGCATCTTCACTCTGAGGTTGAGTGTTGTCCGGACCTACAGCAGAGCAAATGTTAGTCTGAGATTATGGCATGGATCCCCTTCGCCTGGTCACCACCATAGCTATGGGTGAGGTACTCCCTTTTCTGGTACTCATAGAGTAGCATGTGATATATAGGTTATGACGGGAGTCACTTTGGGTGGGGGGCCCATGGAAACCAGCTCACTTTGGAGAGGTGGGGAGACCCCTGTCTCAGATCCCCATATCCCTATTATGTGCAAGTCACCCTGTGCCTGTTAGGGGTACAGGGTGAAATGTTCTAATATCGGAGTGGGGGGGGGGTTTGATTGTTTAATGCCATGTGGTTGCATCCTATTGTTCTACTGCAGGGCTTGAAAAAGCCGCTCGCCAAATGCGAGGAGAAATTCCTCTGTGGCGAGCAGCGAGCACAGATGAAGCATGGAGCGACTGCACCTGCGCCCTAAGCCTCATTGTGAAGCCGAGTTCTGGTTTACAACTTCCGGCTTCTACGGCACTGCAGGAAAGGTCCACTCTCCTCCGCTGAGAGGAGACACCCTCTCCACCGCCGCGGGGGATTCGGAGGGACTAGGAGTACTGTATACAACATGTCATATCACTATAATGGAGTACAGGGGAGCTGGGATATACATTACTGTGTACAGTTTTATATTTTGGACTATTTATTCTAAAGAAAAAATGTAATTTCATAAGCTTTAAGGGGGCGTGGTTGGTGGGAAGGGTTGGGGGCGGGGTTTGGGGTGGGCCGGGGCAAGGTTGGGTGGGGCAACTGATGGAGAGTAAGTTTTGTGACCGGCTAGTAGGTCTGGACTCTAAATTTTAACCTCTGTTCTATTGTGCATCTTGCTTGGGAGCAAACTATTATGGGATGTATGTGTTTATGTGTATAGGCTTGGTTGGGGGGGGGGCGGGTGTCTCCTGCAGCCCTCCCTCCTGATGGGACTGTCTGCTGGTGTGAAGTTTGAATACCTGTGTGTCTCTTGTTGCTAAGTGTAGATTGCCCCGCCCTGTGTCATTATGCAGGGAGGGGGATTTGTCCCCTGAGTGTATAAAAAGCCAGTTTGAGTTTCAAATAAAAAGAGTTCCATGTTCAGACAGTCTGGTGTCGTCTAGTCTTGTATGGTCGGCTGCGGTGTTCGTGGTCGGTGTTAGGACGGGGAATCGGTAGTCTAACGGAAATACCCAAGTGCAGTCTGGGTCGGTTCCATTACATAGGTTAAGCAGGTCTAGAAGGAGTTAGGCAGCAACTGAGGTGTAGCCTGTCTTGTAGCGAAGTCATAGTTTCATAGTTAGTCTGGCTGAAAAAAAAAAGACAAAAGTCCTTCCGGTTCAACCATAAACTGTATACTGTAAACTGTATACAGTCACTGCCTGTCGCTATATGTCAGTGTCGGTTTTAAATGTAATTACCGGCTTTTTTTCTTCTCTACAGCTCACAGAATTGGCTGTTAATTTCTCCCCAGCTAAAAGAAACAAAGTTTCCTTTTAGTTTCCTTCTGAGTTAAAAGAAACAAGTTTCCTTTAGCTGGAGGGAAAGCGACAGCTAATTCTGTGAGCTATAGGGAAGAAAAAAAAAAAAAAAAAAGCTGGAAATTGCATTTGAAAATCCGAACTGACCTATAGTGACAGCCAATGAGGGAGCCTCTCTGTATACACTGCTCCCTCATTGTATACACACTGCTCCTCTCTTTGTACACACTGCCCCCCCTCCCCCCTACAAAGAGGACTTGTCACTTATATGCCATCACATAGGGGACCATTGCTTCCCTATGTGATAGCAATAAAACCATAAGTCAATAAAATAAAAATATACATGAAACAACAAAAAAAAAACAAAAAAAAAACATTGGAGCCTCCCCACCTGCACACATTCCGGTTTCTGTTCGGTTTTCGGCTACATGCATTCTGAATTTTTGGTATCGGTTTCGGCACCAGAATTTTCATTTCAGTGCACCACTACTGAGGACTCAGACTGGAGTAAGGTTACAAGGAAACCATCCAAGTGGTGTTTCCTCAAAAGCTTTGCCAGCGTCCAGTCAGCTGAACTTGTAAGCCTGTAACCCTGGGTGTGCGAATACTTTACTGTGTCCTGTAAGTTAAGGTGTTTTTTTTTTTTTTCACATCTAATGTGCCTTTGAACTTGCTAGAAAATTTAGCACAGCGCCTCCCCCGGACTTCAAAGCCCTCTCCTCTTCTGGGAGTGTGTAATTATGGTCTGTGCTGACTCAGCTTCTTCCACCGCTCACTACAAAAGCTCTTACTTACTATAGGAGTAGGGAGAAAACAAAAATGCTGTCTTGTACGTCTGAGTCTGCTGGGACTGTTGACACAACAACCAAAATGGTAGCATCCAGCAGCAGTCTGAGCTTTTGGAGGTCTACAAGTAACTAACATGAATACAGTAGCCTCCCTAGCGTTCTGATTATGTCCATATTTCTGTGCTCAAAGAGATACTTTTTTTGCATGGAAATATGTATTTTTTTATTGTAGGCCTGTAATTCTTAGGAATAACTCACTGAAATCTGTCTGAACAAGAGTCTAGTAAACATCCCGGGGATGATAAAATTTGAAACACGAAATCATAAATTATAATTTAATAAATAATCATAAAAAAATATAATAAAATTCAATAATGTAATCAAACCAAAAACACAAAATTTTAAATATAGCGCCAAGTTCGCACATCGCTGAGCAAAGTCGCAGAATCGTTTTCAGTGTCTGATGAGGAATTTCCCCCACAAATCATTATCACTCAATTCTGCAAGTGGTTCTGATTTACTATCGCTGTTCTCTAGCCGGTCTAAAACCGCTTTTGACCTAAAGGGACGCTTTTTGGACGCCATGGACGTTTCTCAGTTTCCAGGCAGAAAGAACAGTCAAAATGCAGGCAGGGCGCCAGACAAAGCACTCGGGACAAAATGTATGTGAAATGGTTTGATACAGGAATGTTATACTATGTGATTTTAGTGGATTTAGTGAATGTCGCTTTTTCACATTTTTGAATTTCCCGCCATTCCATCCCCCGTACGTCCCGATGTCGCAGGGAACGGAACCCAGAAGACGGATGCTGGCATCGGCCGGAGGACATTGCCGGGGACACTGCAGGGGGGACATCGCGGGAGCGCAGGACAAGGTAAGTGAAGAAGAGATCCCGGAGCAACGCTGCAGTGTATTCCTGAGTGTAGCTCGGGGTTACCGCTTGTGGTGCTGAAACTTTACCCCGAGCTACACTCAGGAATACCGCCAGGGGGGTTAAAAGCACATATAAAAATGTATAGGAAGGTGGTGCAGAGATGAATGGATGCTTTAAAACCAGATGCCTAATGTCCTTTATATTCTTGTACTGAAAGCCATTCACATAGGGATATGGAAGCACCATTAGGCCAACAGGCATGATAATGCATCCCCACAGGAACGGTCCATGCTAACCAGGGCCCACAGAAATGGATTTGCCAGTGACCAGAGGGTGAACTGCCCAAAATGTTTCTTCTGAACGCAGAGGGGCGGGTAGGTGAAAGCAGCTGTACACATCAAGTACTCACCCTGAATAGCTCTTTCAGGTCATAAAACTGTCCGTGGATGTCACCACACACCTGTTACAGGAGATAAAACAATTAACAGCAGCACAAACTATTTGAAAAACTGAGGAACAGGTTACCCCCCCCCCCCCAATGCTGTAGTTAAACTGCTAAACCAATAATCACCCCTTCATCCACTCTGACTTTGTGCAATATATATGATTCCTGCAGGAGGAACAACCACCATTATGGCATTTTATTGTACTGACCAGGTCATAAGGGCTATTACGTTTTACAAATACGCACCTAATTATTTTATGCAGCTATGTGGATCGGATTACTGCCAGACTACTTTTACTGTGTTTTGAAATTCTACAATAAAGAATCTAAATTTAATAAATACCTCCCTGCCATTGAATGTCTGTGAATCTCAAGAAACCATAGTGTTCTGCTTCTAAAACGGGTATCTGTGCAAGTGACCCCCGACAGAACACACAAGTATTTTGCCAAAGTTACACAATTAACTGGCTGGGTGTAGTAACCTAGGAGGGGAATTAAGCCTGAAACCCGATGAGAATATTAGACGAAAAAGTGTCAGTTTTTTCTTTTGGTATGCTAGTCTCATATCAAAATTGAATAGGGGGTCAATTCATCAAAGGTTACCACATGCGATAACACGGTCATGTGACTGATTTGCATAAATGATTGCATGCGGTAACAATTTTCCAAAAAAAAAAAAAAAAGTATGGAAAGCACTAATGGACTTCCTTTACGTGACAGGGGAAGAGAACATTTCTTACCGTGACAGGGGAGTCCACCCTCTGAACATTGCTCTCTTCCACTAGAATTTCCCTGTAAAAACAAAAGACAGACAGACTTGAGTTTCTACTCTACCAGTCAATCCAAAACACACAGATTTTATGTTCTGAAGTCATGAATGACACGCACAGTCATGCTGTCTTTGAATTGTGACAGGAGGTACGGGGAGAAGATCCCTCAAATACAGGTGTAACGTTCAGAAAGGTGAACTTATTCTTTAGTGCCAGTTCACATATATGTGGATTGGATGGAGGTTTGAACTGCATCCAACCCGCATGACATGTGAAAAAAAACATTGCTTCCCATGTCCGGTGCGCTGGCGGCGTGGATTGCTTCCCATGTCTGGTGCGCTGGCGGCGTGGATTGCTTGCCCATGTCCGGTGCGCTGGCGGCGTGGATTGCTTGCCCATGTCCGGTGCGCTGGCGGCGTGGATTGCTTGCCCATGTCCGGTGCGCTGGCGGCGTGGATTGCTTCCTATAGCCGGTGCACTGGCGGCGTGGATTGCTTCCTATAGCCGGTGCACTGGCGGCGTGGATTGCTTCCTATAGCCGGTGCACTGGCGGCGTGGATTGCTTCCTATAGCCGGTGCACTGGCGGCGTGGATTGCTTCCTATAGCCGGTGCACTGGCGGCGTGGATTGCTTCCTATAGCCGGTGCACTGGCGGCGTGGATTGCTTCCTATAGCCGGTGCACTGGCGGCGTGGATTGCTTCCTATAGCCGGTGCACTGGCGGCGTGGATTGCTTCCTATAGCCGGTGCACTGGCGGCGTGGATTGCTTCCTATAGCCGGTGCACTGGCGGCGTGGATTGCTTCCTATAGCCGGTGCACTGGCGGCGTGGATTGCTTCCTATAGCCGGTGCACTGGCGGCGTGGATTGCTTCCTATAGCCGGTGCACTGGCGGCGTGGATTGCTTCCTATAGCCGGTGCACTGGCGGCGTGGATTGCTTCCTATAGCCGGTGCACTGGCGGCGTGGATTGCTTCCTATAGCCGGTGCACTGGCGGCGTGGATTGCTTCCTATAGCCGGTGCACTGGCGGCGTGGATTGCTTCCTATAGCCGGTGCACTGGCGGCGTGGATTGCTTCCTATAGCCGGTGCACTGGCGGCGTGGATTGCTTCCTATAGCCGGTGCACTGGCGGCGTGGATTGCTTCCTATAGCCGGTGCACTGGCGGCGTGGATTGCTTCCTATAGCCGGTGCACTGGCGGCGTGGATTGCTTCCTATAGCCGGTGCACTGGCGGCGTGGATTGCTTCCTATAGCCGGTGCACTGGCGGCGTGGATTGCTTCCTATAGCCGGTGCACTGGCGGCGTGGATTGCTTCCCATAGCCGGTGCACTGGCGGCGTGGATTGCTTCCCATAGCCGGTGCACTGGCGGCGTGGATTGCTTCCCATAGCCGGTGCACTGGCGGCGTGGATTGCTTCCCATAGCCGGTGCACTGGCGGCGTGGATTGCTTCCCATAGCCGGTGCACTGGCGGCGTGGATTGCTTCCCATGCCCGGTGCACTGGCGGCGTGGATTGCTTCCCATGCCCGGTGCACTGGCGGCGTGGATTGCTTCCCATGCCCGGTGCACTGGCGGCGTGGATTGCTTCCCATGCCCGGTGCACTGGCGGCGTGGATTGCTTCCCATGCCCGGTGCACTGGCGGCGTGGATTGCTTCCCATGCCCGGTGCACTGGCGGCGTGGATTGCTTCCTATAGCCGGTGCACTGGCGGCGTGGATTGCTTCCCATGCCCGGTGCACTGGCGGCGTGGATTGCTTCCCATAGCCGGTGCACTGGCGGCGTGGATTGCTTCCTATAGCCGGTGCACTGGCGGCGTGGATTGCTTCCTATAGCCGGTGCACTGGCGGTGTGGATTTAAAAAGAGTCATGTCCAATTTCTGAGCCGTGGCTTCAGGTGCAGATTACAGCCTATTGACTTCTATGGGAACAGTTCCTAAACTGCATGTGTGAGAACAGGATAACATCCTGAGCTAATCCTGTCCTGAACCTGATGTGAACTGCTACTGTATCAATTAGCTGTGAAACCTGAACTTTAATCTGCTCTGCATGTGTGTGAATCAGCTCTTAAGCAGTTAAAACACTAACCCTGGAAAAAAAAACAAAAAAAAAAAACACCACATACAAAAACACAAATCTGATGGCTGGAAGTACAAAAGACAGATGATTGGTCAGGTTCAGTGTCTAGATACTCACCGGGCCTTGGCACAAAGGGCTTTTACTTCACTCTCTTTGATAAGTTCACAGCGCCTGAGCTGTTCGATTTGCCGGTCGAGGTCGCTGATTTCAGTCATGGCTCCTGCTCCACCAGCCTCTATCTACTGGAGGGAAGGAAAAATTGTATTACTGTCCAGTAATAGGAGGGAGGAAACAATGACAGTTCTACGGATACAAAGGCAATACTACAGCCAGAATACAACCTGATCATAATGCACCCCGGAGTGAGTAAAGGCAAAATATTCTACATGTCTTCTCTCAAAGAAAGCAATATCAGGACTTTCTCATGGCAGTATGTGTCCTCCTGCTGCTCCCACAAGGTCATAATGTCTATATACTGAACATATCTGGGAATTTAGACACCGTCATCAACTGCACTTCATTTCAGCATGTAATTCAAATTTACCAGATACTAAACAAAAATACGAGTTTGGGGTAGAATTTCACATCAATCATCAACCAAAATACTATTTTACTTACTATGAACCAAAATACATTTAAAAGAGTACAAATGCAAAACAAAACGCTGTGTAAACACAAAGGAACACCTCCCCCCTTGGCCAACTCATACACTCTCATGGCTTCAACTACCACCTCTATGCCGACGACACACAAATCTATCTCTCAACCCCCCACCTCACCCCCTCGGTCTCCGCCCGAATCACACACCTACTGAGGGACATAGACTGGATGTCGCTCCACTTCCTTAAACTGAACCTCTCCAAAACAGAGTTTCTGGTCTTCCCCCAGCCTGGACACCACCCCCCATTGACTTCTCCATCACATCCAACAATGCCACCATCAAACCCGCCCCGCAGGCCAGAGTAATTGGTGTCATTCTGGACTCCAACCTATCCTTCCAGCCCCAAGTCCAATCTTTAACAAACTCATGCAGACTCCACCCCCGCAACATGCAGACTCCACCCCCGCAACATGCAGACTCCACCCCCGCAACATGCAGACTCCACCCCCGCAACATGCAGACTCCACCCCCGCAACATGCAGACTCCACCCCCGCAACATGCAGACTCCACCCCCGCAACATGCAGACTCCACCCCCGCAACATGCAGACTCCACCCCCGCAACATGCAGACTCCACCCCCGCAACATGCAGACTCCACCCCCGCAACATGCAGACTCCACCCCCGCAACATGCAGACTCCACCCCCGCAACATGCAGACTCCACCCCCGCAACATGCAGACTCCACCCCCGCAACATCGCCAAAATCCGCACGTTCCTAACCCCAGAAACCACTAAACAGCTCATCCACTCCCTCATCATATCACGACTCGACTACTGCAACTCCCTCCTCACTGGCCTGCCTCGCCACTGGCTATCCCCGCTTCAGTCCATCCTGAATACGGCTGCCAGACTCATTCACCTTTCCAACCGCTCCATCTCCGCCACCCCCCTCTGCCAATCCCTCCACTGGCCTCCACTCAGTGTCCTCCACCCCCCTCTGCCAATCCCTCCACAGGCCTCCATTCAGTGTCCTCCACCCCCCTCTGCCAATCCCTCCACTGGCCTCCAATCAGTGTCCTCCACCCCCCTCTGCCAATCCCTCCACTGGCTTCCGATTGCGCAACGGATCAAATTCAAAATCCTAACACTGACGTACAAAGCTGTCCACCATACTGCCCCGAACTACATCACTGACCTAATATCCAAGTACTGCCCAACACGCCCACTCCGCTCCTCACAAGACCTCCTTCTCTCTAGTTCCCTGGTCTCCTCCTCCAGGACTTCTCCAGGGTGTCACCCATTCTCTGGAACTCCCTGCCCCAACCCATCAGATTATCACCTATTCTCCTCTCCTTTAGGCGCACCCTGAAAACCCATCTCTTCAGGGAAGCCTACCCCACCCCCTGCTGACCTCCTCCACTCTTCCTACCACTCCATCCCCCACAGCTATCTCCTCCTGTACCACCATCCCCTCCCTCCTAGATTGTAAGCTCCAAAGAGCAGGGCCCTCGATCCCCTCATGTTTTGCATTGTATTGGTATTGTTCTGTCACATGTTCTGTCCCCCTTTGTAATGTACAGCGCTGAGCCAACTATTGGTGCTTTATAAATACTGTATAATAATAATAAATATTGAAGGGGCTATGCCACCATTTCTTTGCCTCGTCTCCTCAGATCTTTCCTTCTACATCTTTTCCCAGAGGGAATGTAGGAAGACAATCTCTCCAAATTGAGGGTAAATCCTCTCTAGGAACGGTGTCCCCATCGAAAGATTTACCTTTACCTCCTGTTCCTGCGACAGCTCTACCGGAGACAATGGTCCAAAGGACACAAAGTGAATCTCTCCGGCAGGAATGTGCAGACAGTAATATAGAATGACAGATTTTTTCACTCTTCCCAAAACGTTGGCTTTACTTTCCATGTACACTGCAGCTGATAAACTCACGTTTAGGAGCTTTTCTGCATTTTTTTCAGCAGCCCCTGAACTCTCCCCAATGTTCTCCTGTGTGTCCATGTACACATCGTCCTCTACAGGCGTTTTTTTTTTTTAACCCAACAAACCTGCGTTCAGGAGTAGATTTTATCAGCGTTTCAAACGCGTGTAAACGCAGCTAACCGCATTTATAAGCATTTGGAAAACATTTTTTAACTCTTCCATTTCCAGATGCTGTCCAGAGCCTTTTTTTCATCATGAAAAATGCATGCAAAGCGGTTTCCCGGCACTCAAATGGACCCGGCATACTTTGAGGTTTTGCATGAAAGAAAATATGTTAGACACCGGTGCAATAATTTCTGCACAGAAATGAGCCGGAACAAAAACACATCCAAACACCACAAAAAAAAAAAAAAAAAAAAAAAAAAAAAAAAGACAGCTAATCTCAACAAATACTGCTCTCTCTGCTTCTACTCTCTCTATTGCTCTCAAAATGTCTGAAATGGTTAATTTTTTACTGTTTTTCAGTGCATTCTGGGCATTTTGGAAGGTCTCCTGGGGTTATCTTTAAAAAAACGCTTCAAAACGCAAACGCTCGTAAACACGGTATGCAAACGCGGCTAAACAGACTTTTTTTTAACCTACGTTTTCCAGCAGTCAGTTTCCATCGTTCAGAAATGTCCCGTGTACATGGGGCCTTTTCTAAAGCTCGCTAGATATGGACTGAAATGTGTCTGGTTTAGCAGGGACAGGCCAGATTTCAATCCAACTATGGCCAATCACAATTGAGAAGCTGCTCTGATGATCAATTTCTCTCAAAAAAGGACTGTTGAAAAATTTTCCATTTGATTAGAACATTTTTATACAGGATTTATATTATTATTATTATACAGGATTTATATTATTATTATACAGGATTTATATTATTATTATTATACAGGATTTATATTATTATACAGGATTTATATATTATACAGGATTTATATATTATACAGGATTTATATTATTATTCAGGATTTATATTATTATTATTATTATTATACAGGATTTATATGATTATTCAGGATTTATATTATTATTATTATTATACAGGATTTATATTATTATACAGGATTTATATTATTATACAAGATTTATATATTATTATTATACAGGATTTATATTATGATTATTATACAGGATTTATATTATGATTATTATACAGGATTTATATTATTATTATACAGGATTTATATTATTATTATTATTATTATACAGGATTTATGGCGCCAACAGTTTGCTCAGCACTTTACAATATAACGGGAGACAATACAGTTCAATACAAGAGGGATAGGAGGGCCCTGATCCTGGGAGCTTACAATCTAGGAGGCACATGCAGCCAATCAGCATCAGCACTGAACAGTGTATTCTGATAGCAAAGAAGTCTCTCTGTATGAATACAATAAGGCTTCCTCCATTGTGTGGATGGGGAAATCTGTTCAGTTTTTTTTCGATTGGCTGATCAAAAAAAAAAAAAAAAACACAAAAATGTAAAAGCCATCTATGGCCAGCTTTATTTCACTTGCATATCTACTACTTACTTCAGAACAATGGAGATTTTAAATTAACTGGCAATCCTCACCACCCAGCGCAGAGGTGAAGTGAGGACGTATTGTAACCTGTATCCTCTGCCAGCTTTACAACACAGCATGACAGGCTGATGTAAATGAACTCACAAACCCCAAACTCATGCAACATCAAGATATCTGAGTGTGAAAACATTGCTGGGGAGAGCAACCAAAACACAGAAACTAGGAAACAGGAACATGCATTTCCACTGAAACGATACTATGAGGCTCCACACACACGGGGCGATTTGATAACGCTGGTAACATTAGCTGTTTAACTAATTGCCGACCGCAGATAGCCGAATGACGGCTACACTGCGGCCGGCCAGTTCTGGGTGGACGTCATATGACGTCCCCCCAGAACGCGCTCTCCTGCACGCCCCAGGGGGCGCGCACCCGGCGATCTCCGTGATCGCTGTGTCCTACGGACACAGCTGATCACATGATGTGGTAAAAGGCCAATCACAGCGGCCTTTTACCACATGATCAGCGGTGTCCAATGACACGCTGATCAGAGGGAAATGCAAGTGCCGGTTCTCGGCTGCACTTTCCTCACGCTGTCAGATCGTGAGGAAAGTACTGCCGAGAACCGGCAGTTGTCAGAGCAGGGATCGGCACCGATCATCAGGGCACTGATGATCGGTGCCCAGCAGTGCCACCCCCAAGTTCCACCCACCTGTGCCCAGCAGTGCGCCCACTAGCTCCGCCCACCTGTGCCCAGAAGTGCCACCACCTGTGCCCAGAAGTGCCACCCACCTGTGCCCAGAAGTGCCACCCATCAGTGCCGCCCATCAGTGCCGCCCATCAGTGCCGCCCATCAGTGCCGCCCATCAGTGCCGCCCATCAGTGCCGCCCATCAGTGCCGCCCATCAGTGCCGCCCATCAGTGCCGCCCATCAGTGCCGCCCATCAGTGCCGCCCATCAGTGCCGCCCATCAGTGCCGCCCATCAGTGCCGCCCATCAGTGCCGCCCATCAGTGCCGCCCATCAGTGCCGCCCATCAGTGCCGCCCATCAGTTGCCGCCCATCAGTGCCGCCCATCAGTGCTGCCTCATCAACGCACATCAGTGAAGGAGAAAAAATACCTGTTTGAAAAATTTTATAATAGAAACAAAGAAACTTTTTTTTTTTTCCAAATTTTTTGCACTTTTTTTATTTATAGCGCAAAAAGTAAAGCGCCCAGTGGCAACTAAATACCACCAAAAGAAAGCTCTATTTGTGAGAAAAAAATTATCAAAATTTCATATGGGTACAATGTTGCATGACCGCGCAATTGTCAAAGTGCGGCAGCGCTGAAAGCTGAAAATTGGCCTGGTAAATAAGGGGGTATAAGTGCCTGGTACGCAAGTGGTTAAAGTCACGTTAAAAAAAAGTTTTTCAGCTTTTTTTTTTTTTTTTTAGTGTTTTTGCATTAGCGTTTAGTGGAGTTTTTAATTTTTTTTTTGACCCAAAAAAAAAATTATTTTTTTTTTGGTCAAAAAAAGTCCAAAAATGCCGGTTTGTGGTGTTTTACCACATATTTCAGCGTTGGTGTTTTTACAGCAAGCAAAAAAAAAAAAAAAACCACACAACATATCCGTTCTCCCCCCGGACCCCCGCCTTCGCGCTGGAGCCGCTCTCCCCCGGACCCCGCCTTCGCGCTGGAGCCGCTCTCCCCCCGGACCCCGCCTTCGCGCTGGAGCCGCTCTCCCCCCGGACCCCGCCTTCGCGCTGGAGCCGCTCTCCCCCCGGACCCCGCCTTCGCGCTGGAGCCGCTCTCCCCCCGGACCCCGCCTTCGCGCTGGAGCCGCTCTCCCCCCGGACCCCGCCTTCGCGCTGGAGCCGCTCTCCCCCCGGACCCCGCCTTCGCGCTGGAGCCGCTCTCCCCCCGGACCCCGCCTTCGCGCTGGAGCCGCTCTCCCCCCGGACCCCGCCTTCGCGCTGGAGCCGCTCTCCCCCCGGACCCCGCCTTCGCGCTGGAGCCGCTCTCCCCCCGGACCCCGCCTTTTTAGGCGATCAGAAGTTCTTATTTTTTTTTCGCAGGAGACTGGAGATCCGCTTTAAGCCGGGGTAGTTGGGTGGGGGTGCTAAAAAAAAGACATCACTGCCACATCTTAACGCCCCCCCCCAACAGCAAGTGTGAATGAGCCCTTAGGAGTGTCAGGCTCACAACATTGCTCTCTCCAGTTGATTGTGACACTTGAATCCTGCGTGCGATGTTAGTTTCCCTCCTTGCAGTGTACATTTTGCAGCACGCATTCCTCTCCCCTTCGGGCTCGCTCTGTGACGCGTGGAATTCAATGTTTTACCTATTGCATTGCCTTGGCAACAAGCCTCGTGGCACTTGTAATGACAGACTTGACATTTTGTACTTTCCATCTATGGTTTTGTTTGTCAGCCGCAAGAGCATTTTTTTTTTTTTTTTTGATAGCAATACAAAGGTTTTTAAAAGGCTTAATAAATGTACTTATTTCTGCGATTTACTGTACTCTTCATAGATTTTTTTTTTTTTTTTTTTTTTTTATTTAAACTGATGCATAAGGTGGTGATAAAGTGGTTTACATCGGTTTGTCTAGTTTGGTGACCCTGGTCTGTTCCCCCTCCACTGTATGTTTTTAGGCCAGCCTGCTTATAACTACCCCCCCCCCCCCCCTCCTGAACCAACCAATGGGTCCTGGAGTTAAACGCTCTGTGTTTTAGGGCCCATGTACACTGCAGCTGCTAAACTGACGTTCAGGAGCTGTTGAGCATTTTTTTTGTTTTTTTTTCAGCAGTCCCTGAGCTCTTTTTTGTTTTTTTTTTGTTTGTTTGTTTTTTTTTCCTGTGTTTTTAGGCGATTTCTTGAATGCACCAAAAGTGCATTCAGGAGTAGATTTTACCAGCATTTCAAACACTTGTAAGCGCATTTTGAAGAGAGGTTTTCAGAGATCGCCTAAAAGTGGGCAGAGTAGGCAGTAGTCGGGTAGAGAGTTCCAGAGGATGGGTGAGGCTCTGGCAAAGTCCTGGAGATGAGCATGGGAGGAGGAGACAAGGAAGCTAGAGAGCAGGAGGTCATGGGAGGAGCGGAGAGTACGGTTTGGGTGATATTTAGAGACAAGATCGGTGATGTAATTTGGGGCAGAGTTATAAATGGCTTTATATGTTGTTGCTAGTGTTTTGAATTGTATCCATTGGGCAATGGGAAGCCAGTGGAGGGATTGGCAGAGAGGGGTGGAGGACACTGAGTGGAGGCCAGTGGAGGGATTGGCAGAGAGTGATAGAGGACACTGAATGGAGGCCAGTGGATGGATTGGCATTGAGGGGTGGAGGACACCGATTGGGGGCCAGTAGAGGGATTAGCAGAGAGGGGTGGAGGACACTGAGTGGGGGCCAGTGGAGGGATTGGCAGAGACGGGTGGAGGCCAGTGGAGGGATTGGCAGGGAGGGGTGGAGGACACTGAATGGGGGCCAGTGAAGGGATTGGCAGAGAGGGGTGGAGGACACTGAGTGGGGGCCAGTGGAGGGATTGGCAGAGAGGGGTGGCAGATACAGAACGGTTAGTAAGGTGGATGAATCTGGCAGCAGCATTCATGATAGACTCAAGAGAGGATAGCCTGCGATGAGGTCGGCCAATGAGGAGGGAGTTACAATAGTCAAGGCGAGATATAACCAGGGAGGGAATAAGTTGCTCCATGAATAATATTTCTCCATCTATGACTTGAGCAGACATGGCAACTCCCAGAATGCTAAACTACATCAGAAAAGGTCTTGGTCTGGGTCATTTTGGGACTTGGGATCCCCCTGACTTGTATGACGGGATGATGTCTTGGCTAGGTCAATATCCAGACTTTAGCTCGAGGCCATGTAGCCGTCTTGACAAAACCAGAGCACCTCATCTTGATCCTAACAGCCAAATGGAGCAGCAGTTTAGATGAAGGTGGTGTTCTGCCCTTCAAGGGGGTATAGTATACATTTATAGTACGATATGGATGCTCCTGCTGGTTTTGGATCCGGCTCCCAGACATTTGGAGACCTGTCCAGGGTTGTAGCAAACGCTGCAGCTGTATTAAATTCAGAAAGTTGACTTTTTTAATCTAGCTTCCGTGTGATCCATTGCAGCCCATCCAGAGAACCTGTTTCAAGTAAGTACTTTCCGCAGCCTGTTCTGTATACGGTAACTTTCATTTATCACTTTTTCCTAATCTGAGGCGAGATTGAAGATGTTGTATCTGAAAACTATACCTCCACTTAGGCACTGGTCACATTTGGGAAATCAGGAAAGATGCCAGTTTGGGTGCCATTTTACCACGATTATCACACAACAGTCTTGGCAAAACACGCTTGTAAAATCACGCCTGGCTCAGGTCCAATACTAGGTCCCTGAATTCCTTTGGCACGACAAACGCACATATCCCAACCACGGCACCAACTGCCTGGAGTTAGCATGTTCTCCCTGTGTCGGTTTCCTCCGGGTACTTCCGTTTAGTAACACTCTTCTAGAAGCCTGCAGCTATTTTGCTGAAAAAATACCTGACTCTCGCAAAAGTGTCTAAAGCTTTTACAGGCGTCAATTCATTCTATTGGATAGAATAAATCATTTATTCTAGCCGTGAAAATGAATTAATGTTCCAGTAGTGTCCAGCATTTCTTCTGCCCACACTCTGCTGCCCCCCTGGACCCACTGGCCCTGGAGTGGTTTTCCTGCCCCTAAAGCTTGTAAAAAGTATATGTGCGCATGGACACAGGAGAACATGGAGGGGCATTTGGAAGCAGGAAAGAAAAAAACACCACAAAAAAAAAAAGGGAAAAAAAAAAAAAAAAAAAAACCACAAAAACACTAAAAAGTGGCTGCAAAAGCATCCTGTGTTCATGAGGCCTTAGGAGGTGTAGAACGCAGGCCGCACATCTAAAAATGTAGCTTAAGAAGTGCAGATTTTCAAAATTACTAAATGTCTAGTCAGAACCTGATCCCACAGGTTGCACTGAAACAGCGAAGACACATATGGGAGCTGTATTTTGCCAATTTGAAAGCTCTGGAGCCCATCCCCCTTATCCATGATTCAGTGACCAGCATCAGGCATTCGGCCACAACAGAATCTATACCCCTGACCAGTATGTTTGTTGCAGACTTAGTAAAAGTAAGCAGGATTACTGCCAGAGAAACCTTTGCCTATGAAAAAGGAAAGAAGAAGGGGAAAAAAAAAAAAAAAAAAAAAAAAGGAAGGAAAGAAGGGGAAAAAAAAAAAAGGAAGGAAAGAAGAAGGGGGAAAAAAAAAAAAAAAAAAAAAAAAAAGGAAGGAAAGAAGAAGGGGAAAAAAAAAAAAAGGAAAGAAGGGGAAAAAAAAAAAAAAAAAAAAAGGGAGGAGGAGGAGGAGGAGGAGAAGAAGAAGGGAAAAACAAAGGAAAGAAGAAGAAGAAAAAGGGAAAAACAAAGGAAAGAAGAAGAAGAAAAAGGGAAAAACAAAGGAAAGAAGAAGAAGAAAAAGGGAAAAACAAAGGAAAGAAGAAAAAGGGAAAAACAAAGGAAAGAAGAAAAAGGGAAAAACAAAGGAAAGAAGAAAAAGGGAAAAACAAAGGAAAGAAGAAAAAGGGAAAAACAAAGGAAAGAAGAAAAAGGGAAAAACAAAGGAAAGAAGAAAAAGGGAAAAACAAAGGAAAGAAGAAAAAGGGAAAAACAAAGGAAAGAAGAAAAAGGGAAAAACAAAGGAAAGAAGAAAAAGGGACAAACAAAGGAAAGAAGAAAAAGGGACAAACAAAGGAAAGAAGAAGGGAAAAACAAAAGAAAGAAGAAGGGACAAACAAAGGAAAGAAGAAGGGACAAACAAAGGAAAGAAGAAGGGAAAAACAAAAGAAAGAAGAAGGGAAAAACAAAGGAAAGAAGGAAAAAAGGAAAGAAGGAAAAAAGGAAAAGCCCACAACAGCAGTTCCTATATTTCTATCCCCCCCCCCCCGCCCCCCCAATGTCCCTCAAATATAAAGAACAATTTAGCAGTAACTTCCGTGGGTCAGGGACAGAAGGCGGAGAGCCCAGGGCCCGGCCCAGTAAGTAAAGACGGCAGCACAGCCAAGTAATACAGTTTCTTCCCGTTACATAACTGGTCACATGGTTTAAAAGCCAGCTATGTGTGCACAACGCACACAAGACAGGACCACACTGACCTTCCAGCTTTTCACAAAAGAAACATTTTTAGGCTCCATGTACACTGCAGCTGATAAACTGACGTTTAGGAGCTTTTCTGCGTTCTTTTCAGCAGCCCCTGAACTCTCCCCAATGTTCCCCTATGTGTCCATGTACACATCGTCCTTTACAGGCAGTTGAGTTTACAGTCGTTATTTTGAACGCACCAAAACTTGCATTCAGCAGCTGATTTTATCAGCATTTCAAACGCCAAATGCTTGTAAACGCGACTAACCGCATTTATAAGACTTTGGAAAATGTCTTTAACTCTTCCATTTCCAGATGCTGTCCAGAGCCTTTTTTTCATCATATAAAATGCATGCAAAGCGTTTTCCTGACACTCAAATGGACCCGGCACACCACACTGAGGTTTGCACAGAAATGAGCCGGAACATCCAAACACCACAAAAAAAAAAAAAAAAAAAAAAGAAAAAGACAGCTAATCTCAACACATACTGCTCTCTCTGCTTCTGCTCTATTTTTCTCAAAAAGTCGAAATAGTTAATTATTTACGGTTTTTCAGTGCATTCTGGGCATTTTGGAAGGTCTCCTGAGGTTATCTTTAAAAAATGCTTCTAAAAACGTAAACACTCAAACGCAGTATGCAAACGCGGCTAAACAGACGTTTTTTAACCTCCATTTTCCAGCAGTCAGAAGATTTTTTCAAATGTCCAACTAGGCCAATCACAATTGAGAAGTTGTTCGAAGGATCAATTCCTCTCAAAAAAAGGAATGTTGATAAATTTTCCATTCGATCAGCACATGCAGCCAATCAGCATCAGCACTGAACAGTGTATTCTGACAGCAAAGTCGTCTCTCTGTATACATACAATAAGGGTTTTCTCCATCCACCTCCATTGTGTGGATGGCGAAATCTCCAAAGACATGCTGGTAGGTGAACTGAATCCTGTCTACATTGTCCCTAGTATGTGTATGTATGAATGAGGGTTAGGGGCCTTAGATTGTACGCCCCTTGAGGGTTAGGGGCCTTAGATTGTACTCCCCTTGAGGGTTAGGGGCCTTAGATTGTGCGCCCCTTGAGGGTTAGGGACCTTAGATTGTGCGCCCCTTGAGGGTTAGGGACTGATGTGAATGTACAATATACATGGAAAGCGCTGTGTAAATTGATGGCGCTATATAAGTACCTGTAATAAAAATAAATCTGTTCAGTTTTTCGATTGGCTGATCAAGAAATGAGAAAAAAAAAAAAGGCAGGTCATCTCAACATACACTACTCTCCAGGGGCGGACTGACAACTCAAGGGGCCCCCCGGCAATAGGGGATCATGGGGCCCCTGTGTCCTTGCCCAAACTCAAAAAAGCCTATGAAAAAAGAGGTACCGGTGGCATCTCATGGGGCCCCCTACTGACCCCGGGCCCTCGGGCAGTGCCCGAGTTTCCAAATGGTCAGTCCGCCCCTGCTACGCTCTGTTTCTGCTCTCTATTTCTCTCAAAATGTCAAAATAGTTAATTTACTGTTTTTCAGTGCATTCTGAGCATTTTGGAAGGTCTCCTGAGGTTATCTTTAATAAACGCTCATAAACGCGGTATGCAAACGCGGCTAAACAGACATTTTTAACCTACGTTGTCCAGCAGTCAGTTTCCATCGTTCAAAAGTGTCCCGTGTACGTGGGGCCTGAGGGCCAATAAAAGCAAGCAAGACAATTTATAAAATAGATGGAAGTTATTATTTGTTCAAGGAAGTTGTCATTTTGTAAGTCTCTACCCAGGAAAAAGGGAAACCAAGCCAAAAACACACACCACCACCCCCCCCCCCCCTGCAATGTTACCACAATGACAGACATTCTGCACCTTTTTCATAGCATTAGATCAAAAGAAATCACCTTCTGATCCCGCCTTTCAACTGTACAGATCTCCAATCCCAGTGGGGTCCCACAATGCTTTTACAGCCGCTTTTACAGCGAATACCGTGACCGCGGGGGTCCGGGGAGAGCGGATACCGTGACCGCGGGGGTCCGGGGAGAGCGGATACCGTGACCGCGGGGGTCCGGGGAGAGCGGATACCGTGACCGCGGGGGTCCGGGGAGAGCGGATACAGTGACCGCGGGGGTCCGGGGAGAGCGGATACAGTGACCGCGGGGGTCCGGGGAGAGCGGATACAGTGACCGCGGGGGTCCGGGGAGAGCGGATACAGTGACCGCGGGGGTCCGGGGAGAGCGGATACAGTGACCGCGGGGGTCCGGGGAGAGCGGATACAGTGACCGCGGGGGTCCGGGGAGAGCGGATACGGTGACCGCGGGGGTCCGGGGAGAGCGGATACGGTGACCGCGGGGGTCCGGGGAGAGCGGATACGGTGACCGCGGGGGTCCGGGGAGAGCGGATACGGTGACCGCGGGGGTCCGGGGAGAGCGGATACGGTGACCGCGGGGGTCCGGGGAGAGCGGATACGGTGACCGCGGGGGTCCGGGGAGAGCAGATACGGTGACCGCGGGGGTCCGGGGAGAGCAGATACGGTGACCGCGGGGGTCCGGGGAGAGCAGATACGGTGAATGCAGGGTCCGGGGAGAGCAGATACGGTGAATGCAGGGTCCGGGGAGAGCAGATATGGTGAATGCAGGGTCCGGGGAGAGCAGATATGGTGAATGCAGGGTCCGGGGAGAGCAGATATGGTGAATGCAGGGTCCGGGGAGAGCAGATATGGTGAATGCAGGGTCCGGGGAGAGCAGATATGGTGAATGCAGGGTCCGGGGAGAGCAGATATGGTGAATGCAGGGTCCGGGGAGAGCAGATATGGTGAATGCAGGGTCCGGGGAGAGCAGATATGGTGAATGCAGGGTCCGGGGAGAGCAGATATGGTGAATGCAGGGTCCGGGGAGAGCAGATATGGTGAATGCAGGGTCCGGGGAGAGCAGATATGGTGAACGCGGGGTCCGGGGAGAGCGGATACGGTGAATGCAGGGTCCGGGGAGAGCAGATACGGTGAATGCAGGGTCCGGGGAGAGCAGATACGGTGAATGCAGGGTCCGGGGAGAGCGGATATGGTGAATGCAGGGTCCGGGGAGAGCGGATATGGTGAATGCAGGGTCCGGGGAGAGCGGATATGGTGAATGCAGGGTCCGGGGAGAGCGGATATAGTGAATGCAGGGTCCGGGTTTAGTAACACATTCTATGCATGAAGGTGAAAAACCATTGTGCAAATATCATGTGGCATAAAAAGTTGCCGCTGCCATCACATAATCCCCTCTGGTCTCGGTTTTCAGAGAATATATGTTTGGAGGTTTTAACAAATCTTCAAGCCTAAAGTTTTTGTTTTTTTTTAACTTGCAAAAAGGATTGAAGGGAATTTTATAACCTGGATTTTTGTCTATAAATATATTATGCAAATGTGATGTGCTCATTGCAGGTCAATGTACATGTCGTTACGTATGCCGGTTTTTGTTTCCTGCTTAGTATTACACTACAGGGATTGCAGCTCTACTTCCTCCTCATGAAATTCTCAGGTTCGTCTGACTTGATTGTCGCAGTCTTTTAATATGAATCCAGTTTCTGTACAACTTCCTTTTAGATTTATCAATATATCTGCAGTTGGGAGGAGGGGAGAGCAGGATAAACAATCTATATAGTTTTTATCCAATAAAGTCCTACATAGTTGGTCGATCTGCAACAGATTATACAGTTGGGGCGTCACAAGGCTGGCCATACACTATACAATTTCCTTCAGATCTACCTGCAACTATGTAGTGCAAGGGCCTGCCTGACTGGATTGTTTAGGTTTCACCAGTATGTCTTTGGAGTGTAATGAAACCAGAGAACCCGGAGGAACCCATGCAAGTGCAGGGAGAGCATGTTTACATGATTTTTTTTCCCTGCCAGAGCTGTCCTCTCTTCCTCCCTGCGAGCGCACCCATATCAAGCCATGTGCTATGTGGGCACACATGCTGACGAGCTGGACTGTGCGCGCCCATAGACACACAACACAGCTCGGCCACATCCCCTGTTCCCACCTCACAGAAATGGACTGACAGCCAATGGCTTCCTCCGCCCTCAGAGCCCACTCCCACCAGGTCACGTTGAGCCGTTCTGATCTGACTAATGCATGCTCACCGCAAGGGCACATAGAAATGTCTTCCGTGTGCTCTGTTTACGTGACAACATGTGGCTGGGGTGCGGTGCCCACCAGATCTGCATTTGTAGGCCTCCTGCACACTGGTTTATTGGAAATGAGGTTTCTCCTGCCAGGGGGAAAAAAAAAAAAAAAAAAAATTTATATTTTATATATATATATATATATATATATATATATATATATATATATATATATATATAAATAAATATCCTGCACTACACACAGATGCATAAAGCCGATACAGATACTTCCCATTCATGTGCTTGTTTATGAAAGCCTTAGCATACTTAACACTTGTTTTTGACACATTTTGACAGAGGAGAAAATTATACTTTGTAACAACTTGATGATTATACATGTATCTATTCATTAGTAAAATATATTTTGTAACTTTTTCCCCCCAATCAACATTTTAAGGATTTAAAACACTGGCTCAATTTATTTTCCATGGCAGCAAGGTGAACATGCTTTCCAAATTCAAGCCAGCTTCTCCAATTTTTTTTTTTTTTTTACATCCACAAAGAAAAAAAAAAAAAAATCCCACACACAACAAACACTTTATGAAAAGTTAAAGTGCACTTTAACAAAACAGGTCCTTTAGTGAGACAAAACCAGTTTTGCTGATCTGTACCTCAGGCTCCGGATCTTCTACTTCCGTTTGTGGTTAAGCTTTTACCAGACAAATGTTTTAGCTCAACAAAAGCTGAACCTCGCTCGCCCCATCCCACTACTGAACCCTCGCTCGCCCCATCCCACTACTGAACCCTCGCTCGCCCCATCCCACTACTGAACCTCGCTCGCCCCATCCCACTACTGAACCTCGCTCGCCCCATCCCACTACTGAACCTCGTTCGCCCCATCCCACTACTGAACCCTCGCTCGCCCCATCCCACTACTGAACCCTCGCTCGCCCCATCCCACTACTGAACCCTCGCTCGCCCCATCCCACTACTGAACCTCGCTCGCCCCATCCCACTACTGAACCTCGCTCGCCCCATCCCACTACTGAACCTCGCTCGCCCCATCCCACTACTGAACCTCGCTCGCCCCATCCCACTACTGAACCCTCGCTCGCCCCATCCCACTACTGAACCTCGCTCGCCCCATCCCACTACTGAACCTCGTTCGCCCCATCCCACTACTGAACCCTCGCTCGCCCCATCCCACTACTGAACCTCGCTCGCCCCATCCCACTACTGAACCTCGCTCGCCCAATCCCACTACTGAACCTCGCTCGCCCAATCCCACTACTGAACCTCGCTCGCCCAATCCCACTACTGAACCTCGCTCGCCCAATCCCACTACTGAACCTCGCTCGCCCAATCCCACTACTGAACCTCGCTCGCCCAATCCCACTACTGAACCTCGCTCGCCCAATCCCACTACTGAACCTCGCTCGCCCAATCCCACTACTGAACCTCGCTCGCCCAATCCCACTACTGAACCTCGCTCGCCCAATCCCACTACTGAACCTCGCTCGCCCAATCCCACTACTGAACCTCGCTCGCCCAATCCCACTACTGAACCTCGCTCGCCCAATCCCACTACTGAACCTCGCTCGCCCAATCCCACTACTGAACCTCGCTCGCCCAATCCCACTACTGAACCTCGCTCGCCCAATCCCACTACTGAACCTCGCTCGCCCAATCCCACTACTGAACCTCGCTCGCCCAATCCCACTACTGAACCTCGCTCACCCATCCTCACTACTGAACCTCGCTCGCCCATCCTACTACTGAACCTCGCTCGCCCATCCTACTACTGAACCTCGCTCTCAAATCAATATAACTGCCCGAAATTCTATTATGAAAACAAACAGTGAGATCTGACGACTTTCCGGAAAGACAGCCGAGACAGATCAACGCTCGAGTTAAATTCCTCCCACCGTTCAGATACACCACTGACCCAATATAGTAAAACACAGAGCACTTCATTAGGTATATATGTACCCAGCCACCAAAATCTCACCGGTGTCACATTGTCATTTTCAGCACCAAAGCTGACCACAGATGGATCCACTGATCCATCTATGGGCAGGCTAGCTGTCATGAAGCTGATCCATCGAGTGACTTCAGTACAATCAGCCTGCTGGATTTTTTTTCATGCAATCAATGCCAGCGGCTATAGCCGCCAGTGATCATTGTGTTCTACGGGAAGGATCTCCAAAGGCAGAACACAATAGTGCTACGGGAGGGATTTTCCCATCAACACTGACCGTTTTGTTGGGGGAATCAGGCAACTTTCCTTCCACCTGTGGTGAAAGGAAAGACTATTGTATAATCTATGGCAAAGTGTCAAACACATGGCCCACGGACCGAATCTGGCCCTCCAAAACAATTCATGTGGCCCTCACACCTCTCCTGCAACTGCTACATAATTCTGTCGGACAATGAATGGATAAATACCTCTCAAAAAGGGTCTGACTAGATGCTCATTTTCCTGCATGCCTCTGAAACGTATCCTTCAACCAAAGGAATCTTCAAATCAAGTAAATCTTAATAAAATTATATTCTTTATTATATTATATTTCATTAATAAAATAATATAGGATTTCTATAGCACCAACAGTTTGCTCAGCGCTTTACAATACAAAGGGAGACAATACAGCAACAATACAAGAGGGTTAGGAGGGCCCCGTTCCTTGGAGCTTACAATCTAAGTTATGGCCACTAGTACAGAATATACCAAGACCTATTTTGTGAATGATACCATTTTACTACAATCTAGAGACAGGTCAAAGCAAAAAGAACCCTTCATATACCTCGAACATAAAATCTGCTGAAAAAGAATTGGGTGGGAGGATGCAACCCAAAAAGGTTACAGGAGGTTTGCAGAACACATTGGCTCTTAGACTGTAAGCTCCCAGGATCAGGGCCTCCTCACCCTCTTGTATTGAACTGTATTGTTTATATTGTAAAGCGCTGAGCAGACTGTTGGTGTAATATAAATCCTGTATAATAATAATAAATGCCAGGACTGACTACCGCTGTACATAAGCGGGTCAAGGCTCAAATGATGTCAGATAAAATTCAAGGCCTCAAATGAGTAACTGTGTGAAAAAGGAAAGGAGATTAGATGTCACCTGTGACATAGTGCTGATGTAAAATGTATGACCCTGCTAACTGCTGACACAATGGTCAGACTTATTTACAGACTGACAACGACAAAGACCTGACTTGTCTACTGCCAGCACCACTACGCAACATGTGGAAACAGAAAGGGGGGGGGACCAAAGTCTGAATAGGTAACAGGTTTAGTTTTAAGGGAATTCTTTTAGTCCTTTCCGAGTATTATTATTATTATACAGGATTTATATATTATTATTATTATTATTATACAGGATTTATATATTATTATTATTATTATACAGGATTTATAGATTATTATTATTATACAGGATTTATAGATTATTATTATTATACAGGATTTATAGATTATTATTATACAGGATTTATATATTATTATTATTATTATTATACAGGATTTATATATTATTATTATACAGGATTTATGGCGCCAACAGTTTGCTCAGCGCTTTACAATATAAAAGGGAGACAATACAGCAACAATACAGTTCAATACAAGAGGGATAGGAGGGCCCTGATCCTCAGAGCTTACAATCTAAGAGTAGTCTATTAGATTCCAAGCTCTCAGGAGCAGGGCCCTCCTAACCCTCTTGTATTGTTACTGTACCGTCTCTCCCTTTTTATTGTAAAGCACTACAAATTGTTGGCACTACATAAATCCTGTATCATAAATAATCATAGTCATGGGCAGCACAGTGGCTAAATAGCTAGCATTTCCGCCTCGCAGCTGCTTGAAAAAGGAGCGCACTCCCGCCTTCCACGGCCAGTGCGTACTCCGAAACGCATCGCAGTGCATCCTGGGTGTCCGACATCACGGCCACGCCGCCACTGCGCTCCAAGCTCAGAGGGAGGACGTGCACGCTGACCAGCCTCACCGCTGCTCTCCTCCAGCCACCGCGCTGTTCCAGCGATAAGCTGACTGCTACACACTGCAGTAGATGACGGCTTCTCACCCTGAAGATTACCCTACTCATCCACCACGGTTTTCATGCCTATATTCAATTTATGTGAGTGTTCCTACACAGAACCTTCAATAAAGAGCCATATTGCACTTAGAGGCGCTTCTCTTCTTCTCTCACTTCCGCCTCGCAGTACTCGGGTCGCTGGTCGAATCCCAACCCTAGCACCACCTGCCTGGAGTTTGCATGTTCTCTCTGTGACTGTGTGGGTTTCCTCCGGGTACTCCGGTTTCCTCCCACACTCCAAAGACATGCTGGTAGGTTAATTGGCTCCTGTCTAAATTGTCCCTAGTATGTGTATGTATGAATGTGAGTTAGGGACCTTAGATTGTACTCCCCTTGAGGGTTAGGGACTGATGTGAATGTATAATATATAAAGCACTGAGTAAATTGACGGCGCTATATTACCTGAAATAAATAGTCATGTTATGTGACCAACTGATCTCAGCAAAAGTCACTTGGCAGGGTTGCTGACCGTACAGCTTCATACAGAGACAGCCAATAGGAGAGAGAACCTACAAATATGTACATGAAATACAATGTGGAATAGCAAAAAAAAAAATTCACAATATCAAGGCTCTATTCACACCTACACAGGTGCAATGTTGCACGTCACATTTAGAGGGGTCTTACATGTGAAAAATTACCCAAAAAAAAAAAAAATTTTCACAACAAGGCTCTATTCACACCTACACAGATGCAATTTTGCATGTCACATTTAGAGGTCCTATGTGTGTGAATTATTATTTTTTTTTTTTTTTTTAAACAAAGGAAGAAGTGCATGACCTTTATTTATAAAATCACGCCTAGCACTATTACCATACATTTTGGCACCTGTGTTAGTAAGGTGCATCGGGGCGCTGTCAAGAATGAACGGTGCCGCAGCATGCTTGCAAAATGGATGCGTGTGTTGTGGTAACCCACAAATGTGAATCTTGCCCAAGATAATTAAAATTAATCCGTGTATAATTCTGTACGATTATCCTTTAACAAGGAATTCAGTCAAGTCTTGAAGAAAAAAAAAAAAAATTGCACACAGGTCCCTGAAAAAAAAAAAAAAAAAAAAAAAAAAAAAAAGAGGACCGCTTCTAGCCTCCTAGATTGTAAGCTCCCAGGATCAGGGCCCTCCTATCCCTCTTGTATTGAACTGTATTGTTGCTGTATTGTCTCCTGTTATATTGTAAGGCGCTGAGCAAACTGTTGGCGCCATAAATCCTGTATAATAATAATATATAAATCCTGTATAATAATAATATATAAATCCTGAATAATAATAATATATAAATCCTGTATAAGAATATATAAATCCTGTATAATAATAATATATAAATCCTGTATAATAATAATAATAATAATATATAAATCCTGTATAATAATAATAATAATATATAAATCCTGTATAATAATAATAATAATAATATATAAATCCTGTATAATAATAATAATAATATATAAATCCTGTATAATAATAATAATAATAATATATAAATCCTGTATAATAATAATAATATATATATCCTGTATAATAATAATAATAATATATAAATCCTGAATAATAATAATATATAAATCCTGTATAATAATAATATATAAATCCTGTATAATAATAATATATAAATCCTGTATAATAATAACAACCCCTCGATGGGCCCGTCTCTCCACCTTCCCTCCATTCCAGCACGGCACCCCCAGGCAAAAGTCTTCTATTACTTTAATCTCCCATCAGCTTTTTATGGATTCAGCAGAGTTACTTTAATGATTGACCCATTTCCCCAAGAAATACTCCACTAGGAATGTAACCAGATAAAAGCACGGTCACAAAATGTCAAAATTCATGATCCTTTATACATAATCACAGCCAAGATCCTTGACGAGAGAAAAAAAATACATAGCAGCTAGTGATGTGGTGGGAATAGGTCTGCTCAGAGTAGCAGCGAACAGAACTAAACCACCAGAGGACACATCTAAAACACATCCAAACAGATTAGTTACCAAGGATCTTACGAAGGCACTCTGGAGCAGTGCCCCAATTATGATCAAATTAAAAAAAGGGGGCCGTCCAATCAGCAGTAATCCTCCGACCTGACAACTGGCTTCAACACATCACTGATATCAGTGTCACAGCTGACAGATTCTCCTTCCATCCTCTGTGTTCCTCCACCAAATTCTGTAGTAACAAATCAGTAAGGCTACTTTCACACTGATCCGCGGTGAAAACCGATAGGGGTGCGGACTGACAACTCATGGAGCCCCCCGGGCAATAGGGGGATCATGGGGCCCCTGTGTCCTTGCCCAAACTCAAAAAAGCCTATGAAAAAGGTACCAGAGGCATCTCATGGGGCCCCCTACTGACCCCTGGCCCTCGTGCAGTGCCCAAGTTTCCAAATGGTCAGTCCGCCCCTGGGGGTGCGTATTTCGCAGGACATGCGACTCAAAAACTGCATCAAAATTGCAACGCGGGCTCGTTTCTGCTGTGTTTTCAATGCATATCAATGGCAAGGTGCATTTTTTTTTGTTTTTTTTTTACTGACTCAACCTGCACCAAAAATGCGGTGAACAGGATTTTATGCAGCAGACCCACTAAAAGGAAGTTGTGAAGAGTTCCATAGGATTACATGGACACACATTTTTCTTCCATTAAAAGAAAAAAAAAAACAAAAGCAGAATAAAAATGGATTGGTGTGAAATGAGCCGAGCAGAATCTGACACACAAGGCGGCCTATTTTCAAGGCCCCTGTGCTATAGAACACTCAGTAATCACATTATGAAAAACAACAATGGCCAGGAAAAAAAGAAAACAAAAAACAGACAGACTCCCTTAGGCTCCATGTACACTGCAGCTGATAAACGGACGTTTAGGAGCTTTTCTGCGTTTTTTTCCCAGCAGCCCCTGAACTCTCCCTAATGTTCTCCTATGTGTCCGTGTTCACATCGTCCTTTACAGGCAGTTGAGTTCACAGTCTTTTTGAACGCACCAAACTTGTGTTCAGCAGTAGATTTTATCAGTGTTTCAAAGCCAAACGTTTGTAAAATTTTTTTTTTTTTAACTCTTCCATTTCCAGATGCTGCCCAGAGCCTTTTTTTCATCATGAAATGCATGTAAAGCGTTTTCCCGGTACTCAGATGGACCCGGCACACCATACTTTGAGGTTTCGTAGGAAAGAAAATATGTTAGACACGGCTGCAATAATCTCTGCACAGAAATGAGCCGGAACATCCAAACACCACAAAAAAAAAAAAAAAAAAAAAAAAAAAAAAAAAAGACCGCTAATCTCAACATACTGCTCTCTCTGCC
Source organism: Staurois parvus (assembly GCF_062004578.1). Classification (NCBI taxonomy): domain Eukaryota; kingdom Metazoa; phylum Chordata; class Amphibia; order Anura; family Ranidae; genus Staurois; species Staurois parvus. The sequence goes on from NW_028319436.1 coordinate 178,133, forward strand.
TCTGCTCTCTATTTCTCTCAAAATGTCTGAAATAGTTAATTTTTTTACTGTTTTTCAGTGCATTCTAAGCATTTTAGAAGGTCTCCTGAGGTGATCTTTAAAAAAAAAAAAAAAAAAAAAAAAAAAACACAAACGCTTCTAAAGCGCAAACGCTCATAAACACGGTATGCAAACGCAGCTAAATAGATGTTTTTTTAACCTACGTTTTCCAGCAGTCAGTTTCCATCGTTCAGAAGGGTCCCGTGTACATGGGGCCTTACTTTGCTTGTCGGTGGAGAAATGTCTCTGAACATTGATGTTCAGTAAAGAACCATCTACATCGGCGGTCAGTGTCAGGTGTAATTTGTAGGAGGGAGGCATTTTCACAAGAAGTGCAGGGACTTCTTCCCTGCGTGTCCTGGGACACGGGAGTCCTTTCAAATGAATGGGCTCTTGTGCCCGCACAGAACGCGGCCCGCAGGAACACGAATATGTGAACCAGGGGTTACGCTTGGTTCACATTTATGCGGGTGGTGCTGCTGCGGATGCGCACGAAAATCCGTGCAGCCGCACCACCCACACAGAGAATTGCGGACTCGCGGGCTGGTGCCATTAGTTCTGATAGCACGGCGCCTGCACTGGGAAAATGCAACCGTACTGGGAACCTCGGCTGCGGTTTCCAAAGTAGTGCAGGGACTTCTTTCCTGCGTGTCACGGGCACTGGAGTCCATTCAAATGAATGGGCTCTCATGCCTGAGCAAAACGCGGCCCGCATAGGTGTGAACCGGGACTTACAATCTGGCGGCTTTGACCACCTGGGTTGTGTATAAAACTGACAAGCAAACTCCAGACAACCCCAGTAATGGCACCCCTGCCATGTATTCCTGGCTCCGCTTGCCCATCTGCAGGCTCTGGGGCCAACAAGGCCTTCTTGCTGTGACCCGGAAAGTGATGTAGATGTCGTCACTTCCGGGTCACCCTGTCACATGTGCATTGCAATACATTCAGTGGAGGGTCTTTCAGACCGTCTGTCCCCCATCAGATGCAAAGTCAAATAATCACTGCTGGAGGAACCACAAGCAAACCCCCCCTTTCCCCTCCCCCTCCCCAAGCCTAGATTTACACCTGAAAGGCTATTCTAGACAATGAGCCATTGAAGAGGAAGTGGTTTTAGATGGGCTGCGTTCACCAGGCAAACCAAAAGTAACAAACAATGGAAACATTCACTTTAGTACTAACCTTCCTCTAAGGAAGCCGATAATCCTTCTCTTCTGACAGACGTTCTTGAAGTATCAGATCACAAACCTAAAAACTTTGACATTTCCCTGCAGTAAGGTATTTTGGGTGTGTGGATAATGGAATTAATTGAACGGAGCCTAGTCTTCCCCAGGGGGGAGATGATCACAGGGAAGAAATGTCAAGTTTTGCATGAAGCAGATAATGGGCAGATCAGCAAAAATGAGCCGAGACGAGGTTGTTCCACAGTCAGGCCTCTTACACATGAATCAGAGGACATTTGTAAACACATGAATGTATTTATATTTGCATCATGTACACGGCTATTCACCTGTGCTAGAAAACCGCAGGTCTACGCAAGGGCACACAAAAACAGTGTTTTCTATGTGTTCCGTTCACACTTAAGTGCCGCCCTCTCGTGAGCTGCGGTGCAGTAATCTGCAACATGTGAAGATTTTTTCCGTCTCGCACAACAGCAGAGCTGTGTTCAAAGGGGAAGGAAAAAAGGAAATGGATGTCTGGAAGAAACCTCTGACCAGAAGGGACACTTTCTGCACCACAAGGGCTCTCACACGCAGGTTGGCCAAGCCTGTTCAGTGTATTTGCCATCGCATTTCCCTGACCCAGGTAGCCCTGAGCCTGTCACTGACATGAATGGCTCTGCATTGCACAGCTATTGAGGACAATGACAGGCTCAATGCTGCACCTGGGCAGAGGAAACCCCAGCAATTGCACTGAACAGGTACATTTGCAAGAGCGACCGAGACCTCGCTCCCGGGGGCCACTCGCTGAGGCGACCGAGACCTCGCTCACGGGGGCCACTCGCTGAGGCGACCGAGACCCCGCTCACGGGGGCCACTCGCTGAGGCGACCGAGACCCCGCTCCCGGGGGCCACTCGCTGAGGCGACCGAGACCTCGCTCCCGGGGGCCACTCGCTGAGGCGACCGAGACCTCGCTCCCGGGGGCCACTCGCTGAGGCGACCGAGACCTCGCTCCCGGGGGCCACTCGCTGAGGCGACCGAGACCTCGCTCCCGGGGGCCACTCGCTGAGGCGACCGAGACCTCGCTCCCGGGGGCCACTCGCTGAGGCGACCGAGACCTCGCTCCCGGGGGCCACTCGCTGAGGCGACCGAGACCCCGCTCCCGGGGGCCACTCGCTGAGGCGACCGAGACCCCGCTCCCGGGGGCCACTCGCTGAGGCGACCGAGACCCCGCTCCCGGGGGCCACTCGCTGAGGCGACCGAGACCCCGCTCCCGGGGGCCACTCGCTGAGGCGACCGAGACCCCGCTCCCGGGGGCCACTCGCTGAGGCGACCGAGACCCCGCTCCCGGGGGCCACTCGCTGAGGCGACCGAGACCCCGCTCACGAGGGCCACTCGCTGAGGCGACCGAGACCCCGCTCACGAGGGCCACTCGCTTAGGCGACCGAGACCCCGCTCACGAGGGCCACTCGCTTAGGCGACCGAGACCCCGCTCACGAGGGCCACTCGCTGAGGCGACCGAGACCCCGCTCACGAGGGCCACTCGCTGAGGCGACCGAGACCCCGCTCACGAGGGCCACTCGCTGAGGCGACCGAGACCCCGCTCACGAGGGCCACTCGCTGAGGCGACCGAGACCCCGCTCACGAGGGCCACTCGCTGAGGCGACCGAGACCCCGCTCACGAGGGCCACTCGCTGAGGCGACCGAGACCCCGCTCACGAGGGCCACTCGCTTAGGCGACCGAGACCCCGCTCACGAGGGCCACTCGCTTAGGCGACCGAGACACCGCTCACGAGGGCCACTCGCTTAGGCGACCGAGACACCGCTCACGAGGGCCACTCGCTTAGGCGACCGAGACCCCGCTCACGAGGGCCACTCGCTTAGGCGACCGAGACCCCGCTCACGAGGGCCACTCGCTTAGGCGACCGAGACCCCGCTCACGAGGGCCACTCGCTTAGGCGACCGAGACCCCGCTCACGAGGGCCACTCGCTTAGGCGACCGAGACCCCGCTCACGAGGGCCACTCGCTTAGGCGACCGAGACCCCGCTCACGAGGGCCACTCGCTTAGGCGACCGAGACCTCGCTCACGAGGGCCACTCGCTTAGGCGACCGAGACCTCGCTCACGAGGGCCACTCGCTTAGGCGACCGAGACCTCGCTCACGAGGGCCACTCGCTTAGGCGACCGAGACCTCGCTCACGAGGGCCACTCGCTTAGGCGACCGAGACCTCGCTCACGAGGGCCACTCGCTTATGTGGCTTGAGCCACTGGGTAGTACATGCAGGCAGCTCATGCAAGTGTATGGGGATGCAGGAGCTGCACAGACACTGCTGCTTGTGCTAATCTGGGATGCAGGTGAGCATCTCCGACAACATCCAGTGTGTGTTTTGGGGGGGTCTTTCACCCATACCCGCTAAACTAGGAGGAGCGCTGGTGTCCCCATACACAGAGGCTGCCTACGTGTAGGCATTGGAGGCTCCAGTCACAAACAAATGGCCCACCTAGATGTAGGCATTGAAGGCTCCAGTCACAAACAAATGGCCCATTTACTTCCAATGGACCTTAACATCCACACAAATGAGGCTGCAACGCATGTGCAATGCGGGAGAAAATGATCTGCGAAGTATAAAAAATTTTTTTTAGATCTCAGATCAATTCCCTGTAAGAAGATTAAACATGCAAGGTCGGTGTAAATGAAGGATAAAAGGAACTTAAGCATCTGGCCTATTTCTAGAACATGGAAGCAAGCAGAAAAAGCGTCCACACGTGGTGCAATCATGGCAGCGACTGAGCGTGTTACAGGCAATCACTAAAGCCTGATACACACAATGAGAATATCAGACAAAATATACCGACTTCACAGCGATCGCCTGATAATCTGATCCTTCGTATACAGCTTCCGAGAGCCAATCACAACACTTCATGAAAATAATCTGAAGGGACAAGAATGAAATTTTCTCTCGTAACAGAACGAATGATTTCCCTTTAATCAGTACAGTATTCGCCTGTAGAAAAGAGAGTGACCAAGACCGCGCATGCTCAGAAATGAAAGAATTATCACGTCATCGCGCGGAGTTGTATTCTGTCTTACAATCATTTTTGTAACTAACCTATTCATTTTCAATAGGAGACTAGCATGCAGTAATAAAAAAAAAAAAACAAAACCCCTCATTAATTAAAAGCGCACATGCGGTTTAGATGCATTTCCAGTCTTGCTGCCCCCCCCCCTCCCCCCTCGGGTGACACTGCCCCCTTCCCTGGCTCTTAACTTTTTTAGCTGGCTAATAGATTCAAAGAAAAATTTCATCAAGCCCTGAATACATGTACCATTTACTTCCTAGAATCCATCTGCTCTTAGCTCATGCACGCAGGCTGGAGAGTGTGCTTAGCTGAGAAAGCCCCTCTTCCCCTCCTGAAGACACCTGGGATGTATGACATAATTTGCCTTGGCAAAAAAACAGGAAGTAACCGAAGAAATGTAAAAAAAAAAAAAAAGTTTAAACAATACAATGTGCTTTTCTATCTATTTACTAATAATGGCAGCATAAGGATTAAAAATAGTCAATGCTGATTGAGAGTGAAGTTTCACTTTAACCTCTAGGCGCCGGTGCCTCCCGGACCTTTAAATGTTTCAGCAGCCGGGAGGCGGGGCGGGGTTTTAGGGTCATGTGACCGCCGTGATTCGCCAACACATGATCGGAAAAGGTCCCGATCGAAAGGGGAGATTGGGACCTTCCCAGGAGTAGCGAACATATGTGCTGGAAGTGTGCAGAATGCGCTCTTTCAGCACATATTCATTTTTTTAAATGCACGCAAATATGTGGCCGCTCGGCGTCAAGGCCCAGATGCCAAGAAGTCGCATATTTGCGTGCGATCGGCATCAAAGGGGTTAATGACTTATATAAAAAGCCAGCCCTGTAAAGTTATTTGAACACTGTAGCGTCTCACAATCAGCTGTGTAATAAGTGCTACAGTCCTGATACATCTTTAATGCAACAAGTTAGTTCTTGTATAACTTGTATGTAGCAGCTGTACTGAGGGGGGGGGGGGGGGCGATCGCACAGAAACCACAGACTACCAGAAATCGTCCTGACAAACCATCAGCCGCACCGATCCATATACACAAGTGTCAGTATACAGAGCACAAACAGTCAGACACCCCGATGGATATCAGACCCATTTATTATAATGATGATAGGAGTGTTTATTTTATAATTGGTATAAAAGAGGAAATAAGAGTCCCTGAATCCGAACGATATAATCCCCGAGGACTGCAAATTGCTTTAATAATGGGCAACACGGGAGCCACCGATCATAAAATACAGGAGAACAACCACTACGGAGTGCTAGGAGCGTGTGGTCTAACCCTAAATACAGGACAGCGCATGCAATACTGATCACTGACACATACATACACACGCCAAAGACATGCTGGGAGGTGAATTGGTTCCTGTCTAAGTTGTCCCTAGTATGTGTATGAATGCGAGTTAGGGACCTTAGATTGTACGCCCCTTGAGGGTTAGGGATCTTAGATTGTACGCCCCTTGAGGGTTAGGGACCTTAGATTGTACGCCCCTTGAGGGTTAGGGACCTTAGATTGTACGCCCCTTGAGGGTTAGGGACCTTAGATTGTACGCCCCTTGAGGGTTAGGGACCTTAGATTGTACGCCCCTTGAGGGTTAGGGACCTTAGATTGTACGCCCCTTGAGGGTTAGGGACCTTAGATTGTACGCCCCTTGAGGGTTAGGGACCTTAGATTGTACGCCCCTTGAGGGTTAGGGACCTTAGATTGTACGCCCCTTGAGGGTTAGGGACCTTAGATTGTACGCCCCTTGAGGGTTAGGGACCTTAGATTGTACGCCCCTTGAGGGTTAGGGACCTTAGATTGTACGCCCCTTGAGGGTTAGGGACCTTAGATTGTACGCCCCTTGAGGGTTAGGGACCTTAGATTGTACGCCCCTTGAGGGTTAGGGACCTTAGATTGTACGCCCCTTGAGGGTTAGGGACCTTAGATTGTACGCCCCTTGAGGGTTAGGGACCTTAGATTGTACGCCCCTTGAGGGTTAGGGACCTTAGATTGTACGCCCCTTGAGGGTTAGGGACCTTAGATTGTACGCCCCTTGAGGGTTAGGGACCTTAGATTGTACGCCCCTTGAGGGTTAGGGACCTTAGATTGTACGCCCCTTGAGGGTTAGGGACTGGGCAACACAATGCCTAAATGGTTAGCATTTCCACCTGGCAGTACTCGGGTCGTTGGTTCGAAACCCAACCACAGCACCACCTGCCTGGAGTTTGCATGTTCTCCTGTGCGGGTTTCCTCCGGGTACTCCGGCTTGCTCCAGCACTGTAAACACATGCTGGTAGGTGAATTGGCTCCTATCTATATTGGTCCCTAGTATGTGTATGTATGAATGTGAGTTAGGGACCTTAGATTGTACGCCCCTTGAGGGTCAGGGTATGATGATATATATATATATAGATAGATATATTCATTCCATACCAGGGGCGGACTGACAACTCATGGGGCCCCCCGGGCAATAGGGGATCATGGGGCCCCTGTGTCCTTGCCCAAACTCAAAAAAGCCTATGAAAAAGGTACCAGGGGCATCTCATGGGGCTCCCTACTGACCCCGGGCCCTTGGGCAGTGCCCAAGTTTCCAAATGGTCAGTCCACCCTGCTCCATACTGGTCATAGCTGTTACAATATCAGTGACCGCACCCAGAGGAGACATTATATAGTTATTACAGGAAATTTATATTCCAATAATAAAGGATATAGAGATAAGGGGGGGGGGGGGACAGAGCGGCTGAACACCTATATGTGACATCCACCATATGAATCATCATATTCCACCTGACGCCATATAGAGGATACAGAGATCACGAACATCACTATAGTCAGACCCAGTACATTGGATACACACTGAACTCTATACACAGGTCCTGTATGGCAGGGCTCGACCAATCCCAGTCGCCATGGTGACTAGAAAGTGCATCCAGGCGCCTGGGCTTTTGTCAGCCCATTCATTGCTGATCTGAAAGTGGCATAGTGTGTGTAGGATGGTCACCCGGAGTGCAACGTTTACAGGGGAGCAGTCGGCCGAGGATGCACGTTCAGTTGCAGCCCTCCAAGAATTAAACCCTTCTGCTGGGGAACACGTCCAAGATGGTGCCAGGAGTGACCGTCTGAACAGAAGGCTCCAGTGTCCGCTCCATTTCTCCGCAGTCCCAAACATGCCCGCACTCTTCTGCTCTGGAATACTAACAGGCATGACCCGAGGCAGAAGCACCAGCTCACACCACTGCACGGGAGATCCTCTGACACCAACAGAGCTGAGCTGGAGGTTCCTCCGCCATTACAGTCACTCAGCCATCCTATTGAATGGGCACATCTGAGTGATGACCATGTTCATGGGGGGGTGCCCATGATCAGGTCTCTGTTGGGGGTTGACTGATGATTTGTGAATCCAAGCGTTGCCACCTGTGCAATAAGTCCATCCGTGACATTTCCTGGCTACTAAATATTCCACGCTCAACTGTTAGTGGGATTATAACAAAGTGGAAGCAACTGGGAACAGCAACTCAGCCACCAAGTGGTAGGCCACGTCACATGACAGGGCGGGGTCAGCGCATGCTGAAGCGCACAGTGCGCAGAAGTCGCCAACTGTCTGCAGAGTCAATAGCTAAAGACCTCCAAACTTGGTGTGGCCTTCAGATGAGCCCAACAACAGTGTGTAGAGAGCTTCATGGAATGGGTTTCCATGGCTGAGCAGCTGCATCCAAGCCTTCCATCACCAAGTGCAATGCAAAGCGTCGGATGCCGTGGTGTAAAGCACGCCGCCACTGGACTCTAGAGCAGTGGAGACTTGTTCTCTGGAGTGACCAATCACGCTTCTCTGTCTGGCAATCCGATGGACATGTCTGAGTTTGGCGGCTGCCAGGAGAACGGTACTTGCCTGACTGCATTGTGCCAAGTGTAAAGTTTGGTGGAGGAGGGGGGGGGGGGGGATTATGATGTGGGGTTGTTTTTCAGGGGGTGGGCTTGGCCCCCTAGTTCCAGTGAAGGGAACTCTTAAGGTATCAGCATACCAAGCCACTTTGGACAATTTCATGCCCCCAACATTGTGGGAGGAGTTTGGGGATGGCCCCTTCCTGTTCCAACATGACTGCGCACCAGTGCAGAAAGCAAGGTCCATACAGACATGGAGGAGCCAGTTTGGGGTGGAGGAACTTGACTGTCCTGCACAGAGTCCTGACCTCAACCCCATAGAACACCTTTGGGATGAATTAGAGCGGATATATATACATATACAAAACAGACTATACAGGTCCCGTACAGGATATAGATATATATACACTGAACTCTATATACAGGTCCTGTACGGGATATATATACACTGAACTCTATATACAGGTCCCGTACGGGATATATATATATACACTGAACTCTATATACGGGTCATGTACGGGATATATATACACTGAACTCTATATACGGGTCCCGTACGGGATATATATACACTGAACTCTATATACGGGTCCTGTACGGGATATATACTGAACTCTATATACGGGTCCTGTACGGGATATATACTGAACTCTATATACAGGTCCTGTACGGGATATATACTGAACTCTATATACGGGTCCCGTACGGGATATATATATACTGAACTCTATATACAGGTCCCGTACGGGATATATATATACTGAACTCTATATACGGGTCCTGTACGGGATATATATACACTGAACTCTATATACAGGTCCTGTACGGGATATATATACACTGAACTCTATATACAGGTCCTGTACGGGATATATATACACTGAACTCTATATACAGGTCCTGTACGGGATATATACTGAACTCTATATACAGGTCCTGTACGGGATATATACTGAACTCTATATACGGGTCCTGTACGGGATATATATATACTGAACTCTATATACGGGTCCTGTACGGGATATATATACACTGAACTCTATATACAGGTCCTGTACGGGATATATATATACTGAACTCTATATACGGGTCCTGTACGGGATATATATACACTGAACTCTATATACAGGTCCTGTACGGGATATATATACACTGAACTCTATATACGGGTCCTGTACGGGATATATATATACACTGAACTCTATATACAGGTCCTGTACGGGATATATACACTGAACTCTATATACAGGTCCTGTATGGGATATATACACTGAACTCTATATACAGGTCCTGTACGGGATATAGATATATATACACTGAACTCTATATACAGGTCCTGTATGGGATATATATATATACACTGAACTCTATACACAGGTCCTGTACGGGATATATATACACTGAACTCTATATACAGGTCCTGTACGGGATATATATACACTGAACTCTATATACAGGTCCTGTACGGGATATATATACTGAACTCTATATACAGGTCCTGTACGGGATATATATACTGAACTCTATATACGGGTCCTGTACGGGATATATATACACTGAACTCTATATACGGGTCCTGTACGGGATATATATATACTGAACTCTATATACAGGTCCTGTACGGGATATAGATATATATACACTGAACTCTATATACGGGTCCTGTACGGGGTGTATATGTATGTATACACATCTCAGGGGCCCTATATGAGGTGTCATTACCTGGCTATCCCCCGGTAACGGTGTCTCTCAGACCCCTGAGCCCAGTATTACCTTCTCGGTGTCCCCGGGAGGCCCCTGTGTCCGGTGTACGGCGGGGTGTCGGCGGATGTTCCCCCTTCAGCTCCTCCGGTGTGTCTCCCGCCGGCGCCGCCGCCTCCTCCTCCTCCACACACACCGAGAGAGAAGCAACGCGAGATGATGACGTCAATACCGCCGCGCCCCGCCTCCTCCGACTCCACCCCCCTTCTCCGCCTTCTACAGCTGCGCGCTCTCGCCTCTGCCTGGCAACCATCCCCTGCGCGAGCTCGTGGCGGGAAAAAGAGAGAGGAAGGAGGCCAGTGCACGTGACATGAGCGTCATCATCCTGTCGGGGCTTTATGTAACGTGCGCCCCGAAACAGATTCTGGCTGCAGAATGGAGCTCCATCTTCTACAGGAAACATGTGACCTCCACTAACCCTTTTTTAATTTCTAGTGAACTTTATTGTAACAGACAAGCCAAGTGGAGCTCCACCCGATAGGAAACGTGACCTCTATCTCCAGCCAGACCCTCTCTCGAGATGAGGCCTAGGTTGTTTATGTTAAAGTTCATTAATGAAAAAAAAAATGTAGTGGAGGTCACCTGTTTATTTTCCGAGTGGAGCTCCAGTCTGCAGCCGTAGATTGTTACAATAAAGTTAGCTAAAACAAAAAGTGGAGTGGAGGTGACATGTTTCCTGTCCAGAATGGAGCTCCAGTCTGCAGCCAGAGCCTTCTGTGAGGGATCGCCCCTGCGTACTTCCGGTGTGATAAAGAGGACCTATCACCGAGAAATACCACTCAACCAATAAATACTGTACCCCAACTGCCATTGTACCCCAACTGCCACTGTACCCCAACTGCCATTGTACCCCAACTGCCACTGTACCCCAACCAATGACTACCACTGTACCCTAACTACCACTGTACCCCAACCAATGACTACCACTGTACCCCAACTACCACTGTACCCCAACTGACTACCACTGTGCCCCAACTGCCACAGTACCCCAACCAATGACTACCACTGTACCCCAACTAATGACTACCACTGTACCCCAACCAATGACTACCACCGTACCCCAACTACCACTGTACCCCAACAGACTACCACTGTACCCCAACCAATGACTACCACTGTACCCCAACTAATGACTACTACTGTACCCCAACTACCACTGAACCCCAACTAATGACTACCACTGTACCCCAACTACCACTGTACCCCAACTAATGACTACCACTGTACCCCAACTACCACTCTACCCCAACCAATGACTACCACTGTACCCCAACTACCACTGTACCCCAACCAATGACTACCACCGTACCCCAACTACCACTGTACCCCAACAGACTACCACTGTACCCCAACTACCACTGTACCCCAACAGACTACCACTGTACCCCAACTACCACTGTACCCCAACCAATGACTACCACTGTACCCCAACTAATGACTACCACTGTACCCCAACTACCACTGTACCCCAACCAATGACTACCACTGTACCCCAACTACCACTGTACCCCAACCAATGACTACCACCGTACCCCAACTACCACTGTACCCCAACTACCACTGTACCCCAACAGACTACCACTGTACCCCAACTACCACTGTAACCCAACCAATGACTACCACCGTACCCCAACTAATGACTACTACTGTACCCCAACTACCACTGAACCCCAACTAATGACTACCACTGTACCCCAACTACCACTGTACCCCAACTAATGACTACCACTGTGCCCCAACTGCAGCAGGGCTAAAATGTAAAAGAAACCCCACCTGCCTGGGGCCTGGAACTGCATGTCCCGGGCGTCGGGCAATACGATATGCGCATTCCTGAACTGTAAAAAAAAAAATAACCAGTTGTAAAAAATAATTTTTAAAAATTGTACAAAAAATATATAAATAACTTTAAAAAAAACTGTAACAAAATTATTTAGAAAAATAAAAAAAAAAGATTGTAAAAAATAAGCTTAAAACGTAAAAAAATATATAAATAAATAACTTTTAAAAAAACTGTAAAAAATTATTTAGAAAAATAACAAAATTATAAAAAAAATGAGTTTCAAAAATTGTAAGAAATATATAAATAAATACATTTAAAAAAACTGTAAAAAAAATTATTTAGAAAAATACAAAAATAAAAAATTATAAAAGAGTTTCAAAAATTGAAAAAAAAATATATAAATAACTTTAAAAAAAACTAACAAAATTATTTTGAAAAATTAAAAAAAATTTAAAAAATAAGCTTAAAACATTGTAACAAAATATATAAATAAATAAATTTAAAAAAAAACTAAAAAAAATTATTTAGAAAAATACAAAAATAAAAAAGTATTTAAAAAAAATGAGTTTCAAAAATTGTAAAAATATATAAATAAATAACTTAAAAAAAACTGTAAAATAAATTTTTTAGAAAAATACAAAAATAAAAAATTATAAAAAACGAGTTTCAAAAATTGTAAAAAAATATAAATAAATACACTGAAAAAAAACTGTAAAAAAATTATTTAGAAAAATATAAAAATAAAAAAATATAAAAAAAATGAGTTTCAAAAATTGTAAAAAAATAAATAAATAAATAACTTAAAAAAACTGTAAAAAAAATTATTTAGAAAAATACAAAAATAAAAAATTATAAAAATGAGCTTCAAAAATTGTACAAATTTTTTTTTTTTTTTTTTTTTTTTAAATGAAGGACTCATTCATATGTGTTTATACAGTGTGAATGAGCGTTTTGTTTGTGCGGCGGGAGCTGTCTGTTACTCTATGAGGATGCAGCGGCTGCATGAACACAGCCGCAGGTCCTAATTTGAGTTTATGGTGCGAACAGGCACATAGGGAATCATTTTTTTCCATGGATCCCAGCGTGGAACCTTCATCGATTGGCGCAGTACATGGCGTGAATGAGCCCTAAGTGCTATCACTGGCTGCGATGGGTAACCGCGTGTCGTGGCACCCGCATAGACCGTCCTGTAGTAAACGTGACAGCATTCGCTGTGTGTGCGTGGATGAAGTTCAATCCCTGAGTCAGCGGTGAGTCAGTGTACACAGGTACCGGGTGCAGATAATGGGAGGCGGGGAGATCACATTGTAGCGCAGAGGTGACTGCCATTTATTGAAGCGGAGATTAATGATGACTCAGACCTGTGAGCTGCATTCATACAATGACGGTACAAACAGCGGCAGCACATAATGATTCCTTACCGCCGGTGTTCACTGCCACAAATCAGCAGCAAAAAAAAAAAAGGAGAATTTTTGATCTGCTGGTCTTTTGTATTTAACCCCTCGCCTCCCCCCTTCCTGCCCAGGACAATTTTCAGCTTTTTTTTTTGCACTTTGAGTGACAATTGCGCGGTCGTGCAACACTGCATCCATATGACATTTTGTATCATTTTTTTTCACACAAATAGAGCTTTCTTTGGGTGGTATGTACTCGCTGCTGGGGGTTTATTTTGTGCGCTATAAACAAAAAAAGAGCAAAACATTTGAAAAAATTTTTTTTTTTTCCTTTGTTTCTGTTATAATGTTTTGCAAACAGATAATTATTCTCTTTCACTGATGTCCGTTGATGAGGCTGCACAGATAGGCAGCACTGATGGGCACTGATGAAGTGGCATGGATAGCAGCACTGATGAAGTGGCACAGATAGGGCACTGATGAAGTGGCACGGATAGCAGCACTGATGGGCACTGATGAAGCAGCAAGGATAGGCAGCACTGATGGGCACTGATAGGCTGTACTGATGAGGTGGCACTGGTGGGCATTGATGAGGAGGCAATGATGATGCTGCACTGATATGCAGTAATGATGGGCACTGATAGGTGGCACTGCTGGGCGGCACTGCTGGGCACTGCTGGGTGGTACTGCTGGGCGGCACTGCTGGGCACTGGTGGGTGGCACTGCTGGGCACTGAAGATCAGAGCAGATCATTTGCCAGTTGTCCTCAGTACATTCCTCGCACTGTGACAGCTGTGAGGAAAGTGCTGCCGATAACCGGCAACTGTATTTACATTGTGATCTGCTGTGTCATTGGACACGGCTGATCACGTGGTAAAAGGGTGCTGTGATTGGCCTTGATTTTACCATGTCGTGATCAGCTGTGGTGCACGCCACTGGGGGTGCATTCTGGGAGGACGTCATATGACACCCTCCAAGAAATGGACAACTGCGCTGTACCCGTCATTTATTATAGTGCGGTTGTAAAGCAGTTAAAGTGTCACTAAACCCCCAACAGTACAATCAGTCTGTAGATGCAGGAAAGTGTGCTTGTTATACTCAGTGTGGGACCGGGGTCCGGGGAGAGCGGATATAGTGAATGCGGGGTCCGGGGAGAGCGGATATAGTGAATGCGGGGTCCGGGGAGAGCGGATATAGTGAATGCAGGGTCCGGGGAGACCAGATATAGTGAATGCAGGGTCTGGGGAGACCAGATATAGTGAATGCAGGGTCCGGGGAGACCAGATATAGTGAATGCAGGGTCCGGGGAGAGCGGATATAGTGAATGTGGGGTCCGGGGAGAGCGGATATAGTGAATGTGGGGTCCGGGGAGACCAGATATAGTGAATGCGGGGTCCGGGGAGAGCGGATATAGTGAATGCAGGGTCCGGGGAGACCAGATATAGTGAATGCGGGGTCCGGGGAGACCAGATATAGTGAATGCAGGGTCCGGGGAGAGCGGATATAGTGAATGTGGGGTCCGGGGAGAGCGGATATAGTGAATGTGGGGTCCGGGGAGAGCGGATATAGTGAATGCGGGGTCCGGGGAGAGCGGATATAGTGAATGTGGGGTCCGGGGAGAACAGATATAGTGAATGCAGGGTCCGGGGAGAGTGGATATAGTGAATGCGGGGTCCGGGGAGACCAGATATAGTGAATGCAGGGTCCGGGGAGAGCGGATATAGTGAATGCGGGGTCCGGGGAGAGCGGATATAGTGAATGTGGGGTCCGGGGAGAGCAGATATAGTGAATGCGGGGTCCGGGGAGACCAGATATAGTGAATGCAGGGTCCGGGGAGACCGGATATAGTGAATGCGGGGTCCAGGGAGAGCGGATATAGTGAATGCGGGGTCCGGGGAGAGCAGATATAGTGAATGCAGGGTCCAGGGAGAGCGGATATAGTGAATGCAGGGTCCGGGGAGACCAGATATAGTGAATGCGGGGTCCGGGGATACCAGATATAGTGAATGCGGGGTCCGGGGAGACCGGATATAGTGGATGCGGGGTCCGGGGATACCAGATATAGTGAATGCGGGGTCCGGGGAGAGCGGATGTAGTAAATGCGGGGTCCGGGGAGAGCGGATATAGTGAATGCGGGGTCCGGGGAGAGCGGATATAGTGAATGCGGGGTCCGGGGAGAGCGGATATAGTGAATGCGGGGTCCGGGGAGAGCGGATATAGTGAATGTGGGGTCCGGGGAGACCAGATATAGTGAATGCAGGGTCCGGGGAGAGCGGATATAGTGAATGCAGGGTCCGGGGAGAGCGGGTATAGTGAATGCAGGGTCCGGAGTTTACTAACACTTTAATCACTTGTCTAGCAGGGCAGTTTTTTGTCACACATTTTTGCTAGAAAGCACTGCAAACCCCCAAAAAGTACATATTTTCTGAAAGCAGAGGCCCTGAAGAATAAAAAGGTGTCAGTTGCAATTCTTTATGTTACACGATATTTGTGCCGTTATTCATCAAGCACATATTTTGAGGAGAAAACACCCTGAAATGAATATTAGTGCACAAAACACAATATTATACAAACAACTGGGTTGTGTTGAGTAAATAGATACCAAACATATCGAGCGGGGGCGGACTGACAACTCATGGGGCCCCCGGGCAATAGGGGATCATGGGGCCCCTGCAGTGGCGAACTGACAACTCATGGAGCCCCCGGGCAATAGGGAATCATGGGGCCCCTGCAGGGGCGAACTGACAACTCATGGGGCCCCCGGGCAATAGGGGATCATGGGGCCCTTGTCCTTGCCCAAACTCAAAAAAGCCTATAAAAAAGGTACCAGGGGCATCTCATGGGGGGCCCCCTACTGACCCCTGGCCCTTGGGCAGTGCCCAAGTTTCCAAATGGTCAGTCCGCCCTGATATCGAGTCTCAAAGGATAAGTTCCCCTTTTTACAACAAAGAATAAATGTTTTGCAGGTAAAAAGTGCATTTATTATTTTTTGTTTCTGGAGCCTCTAAAGCGGGGGGTCAGCAACCAGTAGATCACGGGCAGGTGACTGGTAGATCGCGATTTGGACTTGCTGACCCGCCATCCCAGAGCATCAAACAAAGTGCAGTGCAGAGGGACTACTTGGTAAGTTGGATCTGTAGTAAGGAGCAAGAGCCGCATAATCCGATGTCTCCTCTGTGGTGCCGGCTCCTGTCCCATGCCGAGTGACACCAACTGCACTCCACCTCTTATCCCGACTATCGGTCTCCAGAGTGGTGCCAGTAGAAGGAAAGAAGAGATCTTCAGGTCAGTGTGAAGCAATACACTGGGCATAATAGTATAGGGCTGCTTTCACATTGGTGTGCTGCGGTCTACCCACACAGTGGGTGCAGTGTACCTGCGGTTTTTCCTGCACCACAGACTTCTATTAGATCCTACAGGTTTGAATGCAGGAGTTTTTATTTGCTTTCACCTGCAGGATATAATGGAAGTCTATGGCGAAGCGCAGCTAACCAAGGAAAGTCGCAGATCCACTGTGCTGCACCTGCGCACATGAAAGCCTGTGATTGGCCAGCAATTCGAGAAGCAGCAGACAGATGAGCTCACCTCTGTCACTCTACTCTTTCCTCCTATCAGCATGCTTCTAGCAGGGCAGCACAACTGTTTGGCGCTTTGTGCTGCTTCTACCCTCCCAGTCTGAGCTCTGCTGTACAGGAACTGCAAAAGGCTGATACCAGGTACATTCATTGCAGTAGGGAAAAAAAAAAACATTTATTGATGCATTTGTCATTTATGTCTGCCTTGAGTTAAAATTTTCACGATTCATTTTTCTTTATTGTCCATGACAATGTGTGCTTAACGTGTTCTATTCATTCTCTTCCATAAAAATCTCCATTGAAAAAAAAAATCATAAAATTTACCCTCCAGCTCTGCATGGACAGTTTGAGCTCAACTCCAGTCCAGCATTGCCAAATGTTTTGTTTTTATTAGTGTCCCCACTGGAGAGATTTCCCATCACTTCCTGTTCCTGTGACAGCAGGAAAGGAAATCTGGATGGGACAGCAGTTGTCACATGGATAGGAAGGCACAGGCATCAACGTGTTTTTTTCAGTGTCCCCATTGGCGAGATTTCCCATCACTACCTGTTCCTGTGACACCAGGACAAGAAATTTGTACAGGGAGCAGTTGTCACGGGGACAGGAAGGCGCAGACATCAAAATGTGTTTTGTCTGTGTCCCCATTAGAGAGATTTCTCTTCATTTCCTGTTCCTGTGACACCAGGACAAGATACATGTATGGGGAGTTGTCACTTGGACAGAAAGATACAGAAATCAAAATGTGCTTTTGTCTGTGTCCACATTGGAGAGATTTTCCTTCACTTCCTGTTCCTGTGACACCAGAACAAGAAACGTATTTGGAAAAGTAGTTGTCATAGGAGCAGAAAGGCACGTGTTTTTGTCTGTGTCCCGATTGGAGAGATTTCTCATCACTTCTTGCCCCTGTGACACCAGGACAAGAAACGTGGATAGAAAAGTAGTTGTCATAGGAGCAGAAAGGCACAGACATCAAAATGTGGTTTTTTTTTTCCTGTCTCTATCAGAGAGATTTCCAATCACTTCCTGTCCCTGTGACACAAGGACAAGAAACATGCATGGGGAGCAGTTATTACAGGAGCAGGGAAACAAAGACAGCAAAATGTGTTTTGTCTGTGTCTCCATTGGGGAGATTTCCCATCATTTCCTCTCCCTATAACACCAGGACAAGAAATCTGGATGAGAGCGCAGTTGTCACATGGACAGGAAGGCAAAATGTTTCATTTGTGTCCCCATTGGAGAGATTTTCCATCACTTCCTGTCCCTGTGACACCAGGACTAGGATGGATGAGCAGTTGTCTTAGGGACAGGAAGGCACAGACATCAAAATGTGTTTTTGTGTCCCCATTGGAGATATTTCCCATCACTTTCTGTCCCTGTGACACCAAGATTGGGATGAATGAGCAGTTGTCACAAGAACAGGAAGGCACAGGCATCAAAATGTGTTTTTTCTGTATCCCTATTGGAGAGATTTCCCATCACTTCCTGTCCCTGTGACACCAGGACAAGAAACTTGTATGGAGAGCGGTTGTCACAAGAGCAAGAAAACACAGACACCAAAATGTCTTTTGTCTTTGTTCCCATTGGAGAGATTTCCCTCCATTTCTTGTCCCTGTGACACCAAGACAAGAAATCTGGACGAGAGAGCAGTTGTCACATGGACAGGAAGGCAAAATGTGTCATTTGTGTCCCCTTTGGAGAGATTTCCCATCACTTCTCGCCCCTGTGACACCCGGTCAAGGAACCTGGATGGAAAAGCAGCTGTCACGGAGCAGAAAGGTACAGACATAAAAAAAAAAAAAAATTTCTGTGTCCCCACTGGGGAGATCTCCCATCACTTCCTGTCCCTGTGACATCAGGAAAGGAAATCTGGGTGGGACATCAGTTGTCACATAGACAGGAAGGCACAGGCATCAACATGTGTTTTTTTTGTGTCCCCATTGGAAAGATTTCACATCACTTCCTTGCCCTGTGACACCAGGACTAGAATGGATGAGCAGTTGTCACATGAACAGGAAGGTGCAGACATCAACATGTGTTTTTTTCAGTGTCCCCATTGGGCAGATTTCCCATCACTTCCTGTCCCTGTGACACCAGGAAAGGAAATATGGATGAGACACCAGTTGTCACAGGGGCAGGAAGGCGCAGACATCAATATGTGTTTTTTTTTTCAGTGTCCCCATTGGGTAGATTTCCCATCACTTCCTGTCCCTGTGACACCAGGAAAGGAAATCTGGATGGGAAAGCAGTTGTCACATGGACAAGAAGGCCCAGGCATCAATGTGTTTTTTTCAGTGTCCCCATTGGGCAGATTTCCCATCACTTCCTGTCCCTGTGACACCAGGAAAGGAAATCTGGATGGGACACCAGTTGTCACAGGGGCAGGAAGACGCAGACATCAATATGTTTTTTTTTTGTTCAGTGTCCCCATTGGGTAGATTTCCCATCACTTCCTTTCCCTGTGACACCAGGAAAGGAAATCTGGATGGGTCAGCAGTTGTCAAGGGACAAGAAGGCCCAGGCATCAATGTGTTTTTTTTCAGTGTCCCCATTGGGCAGATTTCCCATCACTTCCTGTCCCAGTGACACCAGGACAAGAATCTGTAGAAGTGTAGTGAATGTAGAGAGGAGAGAGATCTGGACACACCAGCACAGGATTGTGGTTCATCAATCTGCTTTATTGAGATGTAGTCAGCAGTGACATAATCCGTGACTCAGAGCCGAGGACAGGGACAGGAGAAGTCGCAGCACGCGCTCACCCAGACAGGCCACTCCCCTGCGCTCACCATCCACACCCTCTGCAAGCTCCTGCAGGTGTCAGCAGAGCAGGCCGGGCTCCGTGGGGCCACTCTCTCCAGACGGGGTGGGGGGGGGGAATGGGGGGGGTAGGCTAACCGTGTGACGCTCTGCAGGTCGGGTCTAGCAGGAAGTGAATTATCGCTCCGCAGAGGCGGGGCCTCACACTACACAGACGCAAGCAGCTTTCAGTGACACCACCACAGAGAAGAAGGGGAGGGGGGAGGGGGACTCTAGTAGGCGTGGTTGGAGACGAAGAGGGACTCTCCTGCGGCTGCGCCAGCCTGACCGGAGGAAACGTACTTTCCTTGGCACGCCAGGCTGTTGGCCTGAAAAAGACAAAAAGAAGAAAATCAGCAAAAAAAGTATACAAGTTCTTCCCTACTAAACTGCTGCAGTGTACATGGGGGCCGTGGTGTCACAGCCGGAGGAAGCAGCGGTCTCTCTGCGCGGGTTCAAAACTCCTCCCCCCTCCCCTGCTAAGTCAGAACCAGAGCTCTCCAGTCTACAGGAAACAGGAGCTGTGAAGAGCTGAGCGGACTCACCAGGGAGTGTCAGACCTCTGCAGAGAGACCACTGCTTCCACACAGAGAGCAAGGGTCCTTCACTGCAGCGTGCTGGCAGGGGACAGGCTTTTCTACTCAGGCTGGGGCTACTTTCTAGATAAGATGGTAAGATTGCAGAGCTAGAGCTCTACCTCCCCGGGGAGTGCATCAGACCTCTGCAGAGAGACCACTGCTTCCACACAGAGAGTATGGGTCCTTCAATGCAGCGTGCTGGCAGGGGACAGGCTTTTCTACTCAGGCTGGGGCTACTTTCTAAAGAGGATAAGATGGGAAGACCTCAAAGTTACTATAGCTCTGTAAAGGCTCTGATTTGCCAAGGAGTGTGTTGGGCCTCTGCAGAGAAACCATTGCTTCCAGGAGGAGAGAAGGGGTCCTTCGCTGCAGCTTGCTGGCAGAGGACAGGCTTTTCTACTCAGGCTGTGGCTACTTTCTAAAGAAGATAAGATGGGAAGGGCTCTGACCCACCAAGGAGTGCGTTTGACCTCTGCAGAGAGACCACTGCTTCCACACAAAGAGCAAGGGTCCATCACTGCAGCATGCTGGCAGGGGACAGGCTTTCCTGCTCAGGCTGTGGCTACTTTCTAAAGAAGATAAGATGGGAAGGGCTCTGACCCACCAAGGAGTGCGTTGGACCTCTGCAGAGAGACCACTGCTTCCACCTGGAGGGCAAGGGTCCTTCACTGCAGTGTGCTGGCACGGGACATGCTTTTCTACTCAGGCTGGGGCTACTTTCTAAAGAAGATAAGATGTGAATATTGCAGAGATACTATAGCTCTGTAAAGGCTCTGATTTGCCATGAGTGTGTTGGGCCTCTGCAGAGGGACCACTGCTTCCAAAAGGAGAGAAGGGGTCCTTCACTGCAGCAGGCTGACAGGGGACAGGCTTTTCTAATCAGGCTGTGGCTACTTTCTAAAGAAGATAAGATGGGAAGATTGCAGAGCTAGAGCTCTACCTCCCTGGGGAGTGCATCAGGCCTTGCAGAGAGACCACTGCTTCCACACAGAGAGCAAGTGTCCATCCCTGCAGCATGCTGGCAGGGGACGGGCTTTTCTACTCGGCTGTGGCTACTTTCTAAAGAAGATACAATGTGAAGTCTGCAAAGTTAGAGCTCAGCTTCACCAGGGAGTGTGTCAGACCTCTGCAGAGAGACCACTGCTTCCACACGGAGAGCAAGGATTCTCGTCTGCAGCGTGCTGGCAGGGGACAGGCTTTTCTACTTAGGCTGGGGCTACTTTCTAAAGAAGATAAGATTGGAAGATTGCACAGCTAGAGCTCTACGAAGACTTGCCAAGGAGTGTGTCAGACCTCTGCAGAGAGACCACTGCTTCCACACAGATAGCAAGGGTCCTTCACTGCAGCATGCTGGCAGGGGGCAGGCCTTCTACTCAGGCTGTGGCTACTTTCTAAAGAAAATAAACTGTAAAACTTTGCACCTGGATTGTATTTAGCTGTTTTTAAAACTTAAAAGTTCATTTGGGCTGTAAAGGGCCGGTACACCCTAATAAAAAAATAAAAATTGATATTGTCCCGTGACACATGTGAACAGGCAGACCTTTCCACCTCCACTGGGGCATAATAGACCAGTTAAAGGGATGCCAGGACTGGGCAGGAAGGGGTTAACCAAGTATTATTACCCGTTGATCCTGCCAGCACGTCTGTTGTTTTCCCCACTTCCTTTAACAAAGTGACAACGCTGTTTGTTCCGCAGTGAAACCGCACATCGGTGTTGTCACATTGTGGACAAACGAATAACACTTCTTAAAGTGGAACTCTACCAGTAAAAAAAAAAAATGCAAGCAGGACGGCTCCCTGTTGTAGATACATTGATTTTTGTGACACCGGCCCTTTAAGGCAGTATGGAAGGAAAAGGAACGAGGACATCTAGTGGCAGCGGAGAGCACTGCCGTTAGGGGTACCTACCAGTGCACGCTTGGTGTATTCTTCTTGGGCGTTCTTGACGTTCTCCTTCTTTCCGCTCCACGCTTTAAGGGCGGAGGCCTGGAGGGCGCGGCCGTAAGAGAAGGTCAGGGCCCAGGGCTTCAGCAGGGGGCACTTGTTGATGGCATTCAGGTGAACGGTGGCCTCCTCCTCACTCTGACCTCCGGACAGGAAGGTGACACCTGTATGGGGCAAACAAACACCAGAACATGAAGGTCACGGCTTTCCTCCTCGGTACCTTCCCTTTCGTTGCCAAGAGGACCCCATATCCCCTCTTACCGGTGACGGCGGGTGGCACGGTGCGCCTCAGGGCGGTGACTGTTGCGATGGCAACCTCCTCAGGGGTGTACTTCTTGGTGCAGGCATGGCCGGGGGTCACCATGTTGGGTTTGAGCAAAGTTCCCTCCAGGTAGACGTGGTGGTCACTGAGGGCCTTGTACACAGCAGCCAGGACCTGCCGGAAGACGTATCTCATCAGTATATCGCCCGCTGGGCACACAGGGGCTGGACATGGCCAACTCAGCCTATGAAGATCCTACATCAGCTAACAGACATGTTTTGTGCATAGGGGAGAGGGGGGGCACCTGAGCGCTGGCCTAGATAGGGAAGGGGGGACACCTGACCATTGCCCTATATAGAGAAGGGGGGCATCTAAGTTATGACCTATATAGGGAAGGGGGGCACCTGGCCATTGCCCTATATAGGGAAGGGGGCATCTACGTTCTGGCCTATAGAGGGAATGGGGGCATCTAAGTTATGACCTATATAGGAAAGGGGGGCATCTAAGTTATGACCTATATAGGAAAGGGGGGCATCTAAGTTATGACCTATATAGGAAAGGGGGGCATCTAAGTTATGACCTATATAGGGAAGGGGGGCATCTGGCCATTGCCCTATATAGGGAAGGGGCATCTACGTTCTGGCCTATATAGGGAAGGGGGGCATCTAATTTCTGGCCTATATAGAGAAGGGGGCATCTAATTTCTGGCCTATATAGGGAAGGGGGGCATCTAATTTCTGGCCTATATAGGGAAGGGGGGCATCTAATTTCTGGCCTATATAGAGAAGGGGGCATCTAATTTCTGGCCTATAGCGGGAAGGGGGGCATCTAAGTTCTGGCCTATATAGCAAATGGGGGCATCTCTGTGCTGGCCTTTATAGGGAAAGGGGGGGAGGGGCATCTGAATTTGCCCTATATACTAGGGGAAGGGGACATTTAAGCCCTGTCTCCAAAATCGCAGAAGGGGGGCATGTAAGTGTTGTCCTATAAAGGGAAGGGGGTCATCTGAACTCTGGTCTATATAGGGATGGGGGGGGGCATCTGAGGTCTGGTCTATATAGGGATGGGGGGTGGTGACATCTGAACTTGCCCTATATACTAGGGGAGGGGGACATCCAAGCCCTGTCTATGCCGTGTGTAATTATACTTCATGTTACACCCTAAACATGGATGTAACAAAGCATGGTGTGAAACATGAACTTTGCCTTCTATGATTACTAAATGCTCCCATCCGTTCAAACAAGAATATTTGTTCATTCTTAAAGTAATTAATGATCAGTTGATGTCCAGCCAAACATAACACAATAAAAGATGAAATAAAAAGCATCATTTGCTGCAACATTCACTCTACATTCAAAACTCTGCGCTGCAGTACTTCTTTTCTACCACTAGATGCCCTCAGTCTGATGGCCAGCATTATTCAACTTACTCCTGCCCCCCTGCCTGTGATTGGACAGTGAAAGGAGAAGCAGCATGGTGATGAGATTATCTCTCTGTCCTTTTCCTGTCCTCATAACAGCAGCTGAACTCAGACTTTCTATGCTGCTTCTTCCTCTCACACTTCAGCCCTGGGACAGCAAAAGGCAAGCCCATTTTGAATCCCCATTTGTACCTTCTCGGTGACGTACTGGCACCTCCTCAGATCATGGTCGCCATCAGGAAGAACCTCAGGCTCCACAATGGGGACAATACCGTTCTGCAGAGACACAAAAGATCAAAAGTCAGACAAAAAGATCAATAACAACTTTTTAAGTCCTGTGAAGCATTAGGACAGGCCCTCACACCCTTCTCGGGATACGCAGGATACATAGACATTTAATGCCCGGTCATACCGCTGCGATTTGGGAATTGAAATAGCATTTAATGAATGTGAATGTCAGCGTATTAACATTGGCGATTTGCTGCAGCGCGATTTCTAAAAGTAGTTTTCGAATTACTTTTTTCTTCAGCTTTTGTTGCGATTTCATACACAGAATATTATTATTTTACAGGATTTATATCGCCAACAGTTTGCTCAGCGCTGTACAATATATGGCTCCACGCACACTGGGGGGCGTTTTAATAACGCTGGTAACCATAGCTGTGTAAAGTTGCATTACAAATGCAAGTTCTTCAGTGTTTTTTAGCGTTTAGCTGCATTTTTCCGCATTTCTCTGCATTTGCGTTTCTTAGCATTTTTTTTTTTTTTTTTTTAAACACACAAAAAGTTTGCTAAAAAAAGCTAAAAAAAAAAGCTAAAGAAAAAAAAAAAAAAGATATCCACCGAGTGTGAAAACATTGGTGGGGAGAACAACCAAACACACAAACTAGGAAACAGGAACATGCATTTCCACGATACTATGAGGCTCCACGCACACGGGGCGATTTGATAATGCTGGTAACGTTAGCTGTGTAAAGTCACGTTGAAAAAGTGAGTTTTTCAGCTTTTTTTAGCATTTTTAGGGGTTTTCTTTTTACCAAAAAAAATGTTCAAAAATTCTGGCTTGTGACATTTTTTTGCATTAGCTTTTTTTAGCGGTTTTAGTTTTTTGTTGACCACAAGTAATTTTTTTTCGGTCAAAAAAAGTCCAAAAACGCCGGC
Source organism: Staurois parvus (assembly GCF_062004578.1). NCBI lineage: Eukaryota > Metazoa > Chordata > Amphibia > Anura > Ranidae > Staurois > Staurois parvus. Next base: position 202,947 of record NW_028319436.1, read on the forward strand.
TTGTCTTTGCCACATTTTTCAGCGTAGAGTGGTTATCCAGCTACAAAACTCCTCTAGAAGCCCACTAGTTCTGGGTTTTTTTTACCAGCCAAAAAATGCTGATTCCAGTCTGTGTGTGTATGGACACATAGGATAACATGCCGGGGAGTTTACTGGCTGTAGAAAGAAAAACCGTCAAAAGCCAAAAACAGCCGCTGTAAAAACGTCCCGTGTGCATGAGGACTAAAGGGAGACAATACAGCAATGATACAGTTCAATACAAGAGGGTTAGGAGGGCCCTGATCCTGGGAGCTTACAATCTAAGAGGGAGGGGCTGGTGGTACTAAAGGTAATAACTGTGGGGGATGGACTGGTAGAAGGAATAGAAGATTTGGTTATTAGCTGAGGGCAGGATAGGCTTCTCTGAAGAGAGAGGTTTTCAGAGATCACCTAGAAGTGTGCAGAGTAGGTCATAGTCTGATAAATTGGGGTAGAGAGTTCCAGAGGATGGGGGAGGCTCTGGAGAAGTCCTGGAGACGAGCATGGGAGGAGGAGACAAGGGAGCTAGAGAGCAGGAGGTCGTGGGAGGATGGTTTGGGTGATATTTGGAGACAAGATTGGTGATGAAATTTGGGGCAGAGTAATAAATAATGGAAGTTATTATTATTATTATACAGGATTTATATTATTATTATTATACAGGATTTATGGCGCCAACAGTTTGCTCAGCGCTTTACAATATAACGGGAGACAATCCAGCAACAATACAGTTCAATACAAGAGGGATAGAAGGGCCCTGATCCTGGGAGCTGACAATCTAGGATCACACAAAATCGTTGAAAATCTTCACAAGTAGCAATAAAGTGTGACCATTGACTTATACAGGCCATACGCGGTTTGAATTCCGAACGCTTTTTCATCCGAAAATTGAAAACATCATTTGCTCAGTAATCCGATGGCGCCATCATTGATTTTGAAAATCGACCGACGAAGTCATAAAGTTCACCCCATGTAACAGGCGAAACTTCTGTTCCTTGCAGGTCACGGCTCATATTCTTCTCGGGAAAACGATCGTACGATTTGACTGTCATTGAGTCGAAAAATCGGTCGTTTTTCACAAATTTTCCAACCAAAAAGGGGAGGAACCACGAAAATCGGTCAGTGCCACTGACCCACTAACAGAGCGAAAATCGGCCGATTTATTCTTAGGTCCAATTTTCGGAAGAAAAATCGTTGATTTTCGACCCATGTATGGCCAGCCTTAATGTCCTCTCACAACTTCCTGTTCCAGCTGTAATTCCGATAATACAGAAGTGGAGGGATTTCTACATAAGCGGTCAGTGAGGAAAGGTTGATTGCTGTAATGAGCCTACATCGTCCTCAGGCTCTACCAACAACCAGCATTGTGCAATCATACACATGACGGGACGTGAGAGCCTTCGGCTGGCCATACATTATACAATTTTCTTGAGATTTTTGCTTTAGATTTACCAAAAAACCATATAATAGGAGGTCAAACCCAAACAACACTTCCAGCTGTATCCAGTTAGGCAGGCCCTTGCACTACACAGTTGAAGGTAAACCTAAAGGAAAAATCTCAAGAAAATTGTTTGGTGTATGGCCAGCCTTCCTCTGGACATTGTGTGGCAAACCAAAAAAAAAAAAAATAATGAAGGATCCCTTTAAAAAATTCAAAAAAGAAGAGGGAGGGGAAGAGAGGGGCAAACGGTCCGTTACCTGTTGGCAAATGCTGGCATAACGTGCAAGCACGTTGGCATTCTCAATGATGGCGAGACGAGAGGGGGTGTGGTCGGAGATCTTCAGCACGCAACGCCACTTGGCGAAGTCAGCGCCGTCCTTCTTGTACTGGGCACAGCGCTCAGACAGGCCATCCAGACCTAGGGGGAGGGAACACAGATCATTAGATTGGTTTCCAATTGGTTGTTAAGAGACACACATCCGCCCATTCGTCTACCACCCTTTAAAACAGCAAACGATCGGTTGGCAATGAGGGTCTCCTCCTTTTCCGAAATGCTCCATTTTTCATCGATGTGAAGTACATTAAAAATGAACCTGCTCCATATATAAAGTATTAACCCCGTGACGCTGAGCGCACGCAAATATGTGGCCTCTCGACATCTGGGCCTTGACGCTGAGCGCACGCAAATATGTGGCCTCTCCGATCTGGGCCTTGACGCCGAGCGCGCGCAAATATGTGGCCTCTCGGCATCTGGGCCTTGACGCTGAGCGCACGCAAATATGTGGCCTCTCCAATCTGGGCCTTGACGCCGAGCGCACGCAAATATGTGGCCTCTCGGCATCTGGGCCTTGACGCTGAGCGCACGCAAATATGTGGCATCTGGGCCTTGACGCCGAGCGGTCGCATATTTGCGTGCAATTAGAAAATACACATGTGCTGAGAGCGCACAACCGGCACATATGTCCGCAACTCACGGAAAAGGTCCTGATCTCCCCTTTCGATCGGGACCTTTTCCAATCACGGTGGTCACATGACCCTAAAACCCCGCCCGCCTCCTGGCTTCTGAAACTCTTAAAGGGTCACGAAGAGATTAAAAGAGATAGGTGGGCTGAGCAGGCATTGAGCCGGTCAATTCTTTATGGCCTGGGGCATAAACCCTCAATTTCCATGGACCTGCACTCATTCCAATGGCCTGGTCTATTCCTGCATCTCTCTTACCCTGTGTTGTGGTCTCTCCGTTGGTTCCAGCCAGAGGGACAACACCTTTGTCAACCTGGGAAAAGAAAGAGAATCATTAAGTGACGGCCGATGCTTGGACCAAACAAATCCAGCGCCAACCTACCCACAGTTCCCCTTTGACTCACCTTGATTCCTACAACGGCTCCCTTGTCCTTGATGACCTTGGTGAACTGGTTGCCATTGTCTGCCTTGTGGTAGAGAGTCTCGTGGAAGAGGATGACGCCACCAATGCAGGGGTTGACTCTGTCGTCAGCGGTGAAGAGCAGCTGGCGGTAGAAACGGCGGTTCTCCTCTGTGTTCTCTACGCCAATGGAGCTCAAACGCTTAGCAATGCTGCCTACAGAGGCCAAGAAAGGCTGTTAATGTGGACCTTTCATGAACCGCACAGGTCTGTATGAACACATTCCTGATGAGTCACAATATCATTTTTCAGAAAAGCTCCACCTTTTGTAATTACAAGAAAAACATCCTTGAGCTCCACTCAGTGACTTTGCCTAGGCTCATATGATGTCATCAGTCTGCTGCAGGCAGGATGAAGCATTTCCTCTTCCCCAGTGAAAAGACTGCAACATTATAACAAGTCACAAGGTTGCAACTTTATAAAAAAAAAAAAGAGGCTGTAGCATCAAATGGTGGAAAACCAATGGGTACTCTCCTGGAGGCAACACACACACACACACACACACACACACACACACACACACACACACACACACACACACACACACACACACACACTTCAGAGATGGTTGAGCAGGTGACTTATGGCGATTGGCCCAGCACGGTCACATGGGGGTGTAGAGATGGTCAGCTCTGTAAGCTCAGGCTGGAAATTTAAAATGAACTTGCACACCGCTGTTTTTCCTCACTCCCTGCGGCTGTAGGCTCTCAATATTACTCCCTGCGGCTGTAGGCTCTCAATATCACTCCCTGCGGCTGTAGGCTCTCAATATCACTCCCTGCGGCTGTAGGCTCTCAATATCACTCCCTGCGGCTGTAGGCTCTCAATATCACTCCCTGCGGCTGTAGGCTCTCAATATCACTCCCTGCGGCTGTAGGCTCTCAATATCACTCCCTGCGGCTGTAGGCTCTCAATATCACTCCCTGCGGCTGTAGGCTCTCAATATTACTCCCTGCGGCTGTAGGCTCTCAATATTACTCCCTGCGGCTGTAGGCTCTCAATATCACTCCCTGCGGCTGTAGGCTCTCAATATCACTCCCTGCGGCTGTAGGCTCTCAATATCACTCCCTGCGGCTGTAGGCTCTCAATATCACTCCCTGCGGCTGTAGGCTCTCAATATCACTCCCTGTGGCTGTAGGCTCTCAATATCACTCCCTGAGGCTGTAGGACCTCAATATTACACCCTGAGGCTGTAGGACCTCAATATTACTCCCTGCGAATGTAGGCTCTCCATATTACTCCCTGTGGCTGTAGGCTTTGAATATTGTTCCTTTCAGTTGTAGGCTCTCCATATTACTCCCTGCGACTGTAGGCTCTCAATATTACTCCCTGTGATTGTAGGCTCTCCATATTACTCCCTGCGGCTGTAGGCTCTCCATATTACTCCCTGTGGCTGTAGGCTCTCCATATTATGCTTTACGGCTGTAGGCTCTCCATACTACTCCTTGCAGTTGTAGGCTCTCATTATTATTCCCTGCGGCTGTAGGCTCTCCATATTACTCCCTGCAGCTGTAGGCACTCCATATTACTCCCTGCGGATGTAGGCTCTCCATATTACTCCCTGTGGCTGTAGGCTTTCAATATTGTTCCTTTCAGTTGTAGGCTCTCCATATTACTCCCTGCGACTGTAGGCTCTCAATATTACTCCCTGTGATTGTAGGCTCTCCATATTACTCCCTGCGGCTGTAGGCTCTCCATATTACTCCCTGCGGCTGTAGGCTCTCCATATTATGCTTTACGGCTGTAGGCTCTCCATACTACTCCTTGCAGTTGTAGGCTCTCATTATTATTCCCTGCGGCTGTAGGCTCTCCATATTACTCCCTGCAGCTGTAGGCTCTCCATATTACTCCCTGCGGATGTAGGCTCTCCATATTACTCCCTGTGGCTGTAGGCTCTCAATATTACTTCCTGCAGTTGTAGGCTCTCAATACTACTCCCTGCAGTTGTAGGCTCTCAGTATTACTCCCTGCAGTTGTAGGCTCTCAATATTACTCCCTGCGGTTGTAGGCTCTCAGTATTACTCCCTGCGGTTGTAGGCTCTCAGTATTACTCCCTGCGGTTGTAGGCTCTCAGTATTACTCCCTGCGGTTGTAGGCTCTCAGTATTACTCCCTGCGGCTGTAGGCTCTCAATACTACTCCCTGCAGTTGTAGGCTCTCAGTATTACTCCCTGCAGTTGTAGGCTCTCAGTATTACTCCCTGCAGTTGTAGGCTCTCAGTATTACTCCCTGCAGTTGTAGGCTCTCACTATTACTCCCTGCAGTTGTAGGCTCTCACTATTACTCCCTGCAGTTGTAGGCTCTCACTATTACTCCCTGCAGTTGTAGGCTCTCACTATTACTCCCTGCAGTTGTAGGCTCTCACTATTACTCCCTGCAGTTGTAGGCTCTCACTATTACTCCCTGCAGTTGTAGGCTCTCACTATTACTCCCTGCAGTTGTAGGCTCTCACTATTACTCCCTGCAGTTGTAGGCTCTCACTATTACTCCCTGCAGTTGTAGGCTCTCACTATTACTCCCTGCAGTTGTAGGCTCTCACTATTACTCCCTGCAGTTGTAGGCTCTCACTATTACTCCCTGCAGTTGTAGGCTCTCACTATTACTCCCTGCAGTTGTAGGCTCTCACTATTACTCCCTGCAGTTGTAGGCTCTCACTATTACTCCCTGCAGTTGTAGGCTCTCACTATTACTCCCTGCAGTTGTAGGCTCTCACTATTACTCCCTGCAGTTGTAGGCTCTCACTATTACTCCCTGCAGTTGTAGGCTCTCACTATTACTCCCTGCAGTTGTAGGCTCTCACTATTACTCCCTGCAGTTGTAGGCTCTCACTATTACTCCCTGCGGCTGTAGGCTCTCCATTTTACTCCCTGCGGCTGTAGGCTCTCAATATTACTTCCTGCAGTTGTAGGCTCTCAGTATTACTCCCTGTGGCTGTAGGCTCTCAATATTACTCCTTGCAGTTGTAGGCTCTCAATATTACTCCTTGCAGTTGTAGGCTCTCAAAACTACTCCCTGCAGCTGTAGGCTCTCAGTATTACTCCCTGCGGCGGTAGGCTCTCAATACTGATATCTGAACTCAGCCCATAGTTGTTAGTCTCTGCTAATTAAAGGGTACTTTTACTCCAGAGCTGGCACAACAGGGACCTATTTGTTCATTCTATTTCGCTTCCTCTGCTGTTTCAACAACCAGAACTATTGCAAGTTGAACTTGATGTGTCACAAAGCTTATCTAAATCCAAGAATGAGAATGTATTATATATTGCAGCTCACCAGCCCTTAGATGTGGTGGCTGCATTAGTTTTCTTTTTTAGATATTTTTTTTCTCCATTTTCACCTGGTGTTCCTGTGTTAGGGTGGCCATGCTTACTCCTCCACTGTATCTATGGGAGGAGCAACATAACCCCCCTTGTGCAGCAGCATGGCCACCCTGTGGGGAGGGTAGTGTTAGATGGACTAGTAGATTTTAATGCATTTTACATAAGTCACTAACAAATTAAACTCCAGCGAACACATTTCAGAAACATATTTTTCCTTTTGGGATAAAGGTTTCACATAAATAAATCAAAGCTGACCACTGTAAGCACCCCTGTCAGTTCGCAATGCATTATCTCAACCTTCTAACTGCCACTTTTGCTGAACAGTTTGGTCTGTTAAAGAATACTGAAAAATAACAAACTTACTGGCAGGATCATCAGGTGAAAATAAAGGTTAAAAAAAAAATGAATGCAGCCACCACATTTCATGAATGGTGAGTTTTTGCTTTTAGGTTTAGGTATACTTTACATAGTTTGTCTCAAAACTAACTGGCAATTTTGCTGGTCAGCTTGGCCTGTCAAAGGAAGGTAAAAATAAAACAGAATTACTGGCGGGATCGCCAGTAATAAATCTGTGATATGGGGGGGGGGGGGGGGGACAGCTCTGAAAAGCAATCTGTGGTGGATCGAGTTTTACAGTCGGTTGACAGATGGCTTGGATGCAATAAGTCATCCCCTGGATACCTTGCTTTTTATGGGGAAAGCCATAACACCACATGCATCAGAGTCTTGTTCACTTGAATGGGTTGCATTTGTTGGTGACGGCGTGCCATTCTGCAAAAAAGTTACTGCGCCACAGCAATCTGTACAGACATGTATGCCAGCAACATTGACCACCTGTTTTTACCGCCCCTTCCCCTACTGCCTGTGTGATTCAAGTGCAGAGTGGATCACTGTCCCGCCTCCCCACCTCCTCCATTCAGGGAAGGCGGCTTATTCATTATTCATTGAACTAATACAAAGCATTCTGCGAATGGTGACAATGCTGAGCAAGAGACCCCCTGTGGGCACCACTGCAGGGATCACTATAGTAGTGACAACTGGTACAGCAATTGTCAGCGTTCCCAGCGATGGCACAGTTATGAGATACCCATACTTGTAACTATGCAATAAAAATCATTTTGGGAGTTGCAGCCGATTACCACCCACATAACACATATGTGCTGCGGTTAAGAGGGCGGCCTTTAATGGCCCATGGATGGCGGAGCTTTCTGTGCTGAGAGTGCCCCTATCAGTGGCCGAGCCGTCACAGCAAATGGGCTCCCAATCATGTGACAGCCGTTCATAGTGATCACGTGATCGGGAAGTCTGACCCAATTAAAGGGATGCTAGGGCTGGGCGGGAAGGGGTTAAAATTAATCTACAAACAATGGGGGAGATTTACTAAAACTGGTGCAGCTGCGCATGGGAGCCAATCAGCTTCCAGGTTTTATTGCCAAAGCTTAATTGAACAAGCTGAAGTTTAGCAGGCCATACGTGGGTCGAATTCCGAACAATTTTTCTCATTGAAAACATTTATTTATTTCAGGTACTTATATAGCGCCATCAATGTATGCAGCACTTTACATATATATTGTACATTCACATCAGTCCCTAACCCTCAAGGGGCGTACAATCTAAGGTCCCTAACTCACATTCATACATACACATACTAGGGACAATGTAGACAGGAGCCAATTCACCTACCAGCATGTCTTTGGAGTGTGGGAGGAAACCGGAGCACCCGGGGGAAACCGACGCAGGCACAGGTAGGTGGTGCCGTGGCTGGGATTCAAACCAACGACCCTAGTACTGCCAGGCGAAAGTGCTAACCATTTAGCCATTGTGCTGCCCATATCATTTGTTCTGTGTGGGTAGCACAGTGGCTAAATGGTTAACACTTCCGCCTGCCAGTGCTAGGGTTGATCTAGTCGACGGCACCACCTGCCTGGAGTTTGCATGTTCTCCCTGTGTCTGCGTGGGTTTCCTCCGGGTACTCCGGTTTCCTCCAACACTCCAAAGACATGCTGGTAGGTTAATTGGCTCCTGTCTAAATTGTCCCTGGTACGTGTAGGTATGAATGTAAATAAATAAATAATCCGATGGTGCCACCAATGATTTGGAAAATCGGTCAATTTTCCAGCATGCCCGATAAACGAAATGAGGAGGAACTACAAAAATCAGCCAATGCCATTGTCCCACTAACAGAGCGAAAATCGGCCAATTTTTCTTAGGTCCGATTTGCGAATGAAAAATCATTAAAAAAACTGACCCATGTACGGCCAGCCTTAGAAACCTTAGAAGCGGATTGGCTGCCATGCACAGCTGCACCGGATTCTGACATTTTAGTAAATCCCCCCCCACTGTTAGAACGGTTCTTTAATACATTTACAATCAAGGCATGCCTTGGTGATAACTGTCACTGTTGCCAGTGTGCTCCTTATGTCAGAACACACATTGGCTGCACAATAGCCGCCTGTTGTTGATGGTTGCTATGCTAGCAGCTACTCAATAACAAGCTCTGTGTAGTAATATGAACACGGGACGAATCTAGAAGAAGATCAATACGTCCTTAATTAAAGGATAATTAGACTTTCATGCTACCTCCCCCACAGCACTCCCCTAAAGCGTATGCTCCTCTGTCCTCCAGAACCCATGTGCAGAAAAATCCCATCCCTCCATAGGGTGGGGGAGAGTTTATCAACGTCGTGTTCGTTTTATTGTTATTGCACGCAGTACTTTGCCCTGTAGTCCTATGGTATGATAATGAGGACGTTCGATGTACAGTGACCCAGGTCAGTCCAGCTCAGGACTGGCACCGAGTTTCCCCGCAGCTGATTTTATTGAGCCTATTCTTATGGTGATTGGATTAGGTTTGGTTGTGATTTTTAAATATTTGTAATCGTAGATTTGTGTGCTGTGTTGTTACATTGTTGCTCACGGGGATATATGTCGTTACCCCAATAAAGTCTGTAACATTTCCCATCGCATATTACTTCGGGGTTGATTTACTAAAAGGCAAATAGGCTGTGCTGTTGATCCAGAGCTTAGTGAATGAGGTAAAGCTTCACTTTGCAAAGAATACCCAATCACAAGCAAGGAAAATAAAAATAAAATTAATTCATTCATTCATTTCCGTGCACATGATTGGATGATAAAAGTCGGCGAAGATTCTTCTCATTTACTAAGCTCTGAGGCAACCACACTTGCAAGGTGCCCAGTAAATCAACCCCATAGTCCTAGTTTTTTTAGCAGAGCACACATTCTTAATAGTGAAGGAGAGTTCTTTTGTTGCGCAGAATTTTATTCTGGTCTGTGACCCCTCTGGGGAGATTTCCCTTACTTCCTGTTCCAGTGTCACCTGTACAAGATGCTGGGGGTACAGTTGTATAGAAGACACAAACATAATCGTAAAATTGAAACCTTTTTCACCACCTAACACGGGACTGGAAGGATCGACGATCATATGAGCATTGTCACAGGATCTGAAGCTGGTCCCGCTGGCTACTGATCTTTTAGCACCGACCAAGAGTGGTGTTTGACAGCTCGATCTCTAGGAGTGCACAATGCGTGTGCTCTCATCACATAAGCATCAGCCGCCCAGTGACACATATGTGTGGTGTGTGGGTGTTGAACCTTCCCTTTTGCCACCACATGTGTCACTGGACAGCCGAAGTTTGTGTGATAAAAGCATGCACACTGCGCGCTCCCAGCACAGAGACCGAGCTGTCAAAAGACGTATCTCAGTCGGCGCTAAAGATCGGTAGCCAGCGGGACCAGCTTTAGATCGTGTGACCACTGTGACAGTGGTCATAAGTTCATCGATCCATCACGTCCCCTGGGTGTTCATAACTGTTTAAAGGGATGCCGGGGCAGGCGTGAAAGGGTTAACACTTCCACTCTCTACTTATAAATACATTTTTTTGTCTGTGTCCCCATTGGAAGAGATTTCCTGTCCAGATGTGATGGGAAATCTTCCCAAATAGGGACACAGATGGCAATAAATACCAGACAGAGGCTCCAACACTTCTATCCATTAGCCAATACCAAATAAATGGTTTTGGCTAGAGTTGAGCTTTAACAGGGAGAGCGGTGCAGTGCCTGGCAGAGTTGTATGTATCACAATAGTAGCCAAACAGAATGACAAATCCTTTCATTCAGAAGACGGTTCACAGAAGTGTATTTAGCGGATTGCCTAGAGACCAGCTTTAACATTTCCGAAGACAGATTTGCAGAATGACGCCTAGACCCCACCGCCCTCTTACCTGTGGACTCATCGGCAGCCAGGATACCCTTGCCGGTAGCCACGATACGCAGTGCGATCTCATGGAGCTCCTTCTTCTGCTCGGTGGTGAAGGCTGGGTATTCGGTGGGCATTTTGCTGCGTTCTGGAATAAAGCAGAGCGACCCGGGATTAGTCAATGAATGGTGGAAGACAAAGCTAGGGAATGTCAGGGCGGGGCGGCACGTACAGGACACACCTATACAGTAATACCTGCTCTAGGCATGGCTATGTTAACCCCTTCCTCACCAAAATAAAAAAAAAAACCTTATTGCACTCTGACAAGCACTGCTAGCGCCTACAAAGGCCTGCTACGCATGACGTCCCACGTTGCCGTCCCTTTGCAAGGTCCTACCCAGAGTATGCAACTCTAAAAATAGGCTTGTCCATCAGCGGAGGGAATTCCTCCGAGAGAAGAGACTCAGAGGACACACAGACCTTGGAAGTCCACAAGAGAAGGGTTCCGCTGTGGCACCCTACGGGCTATGGCCTTCGAAGGGTTACAAATACGGTTTGTGAGAGTGATGGCTCATAGTGAGCATTCCTTCTTCACGGAAATGATGAGGCAAAAAGGAAGTTGCAGAATCCTTGAGGCCTGGAGGACGGAGGCAGCACTGAGCACACAAGGGGGCTCCTCATGGTGGGGGGATGATGGCTGCATGGCATTGTTAACCTTTTTCCTTCCATGAAGAAAATGACACCAGCATGAGCCTCTGAGTATCATGGAGGCCGGGGTGGATTTATTAACCCCTGCCAGCTCAAGGCACGCCCCCACCATTTTCTGTCTGCACCAGATATTGTCTGTTATTAATCTCTGAGATGCCAGAATTAGATACACATTCACTGCGATCATTCACATGGACGCTTCTCCAACATTCATACCCATTGCGATCATTCACATGGACGCTTCTCCAACATTCACACCCATATTGTCCTTACAAAGTAGATTTTCTATTCTATCTCCATCATCATGTTTAATCCTTCATCAGTTATTTGCAAACCCTCCTCATCTCCATCATTAGCCATGTATGTGGTCCATCCTTCCCACTGAGTCTACCCAAACAGTCATCAGTACTGTCCGCATCCAGAGGGTTCCCCATGTCCATCCTCTGCCCCGCTGTCTGACCTCCTCAATAATCAATGACCTTCCTGTCTGTATCCTCCCCCTCCAAGCAGAGGTCATCAATGAGCCATGACTGACCTTCACAGCTCACCAATAATAGATGTACTGCTTTCCCCATTGTTGTCTACCACCTACTTCTCTACTCCATCCCAACCTACCTCCCTACACCTCTCTCCATCCCAACCTACCTCTCTCCATCCTCACCTACACCTCTCTCTATCCCAACCTACCTCCCTACACCTCTCTCCATCCCAACCTACCTCTCTCCATCCCAACCTACCTCCCTACACCTCTCTCCATCCCAACCTACCTCTCTCCATCCTCACCTACACCTCTCTCTATCCCAACCTACCTCCCTACACCTCTCTCCATCCCAACCTACCTCCCTACACCTCTCTCCATCCCAACCTACCTCCCTACACCTCTCTCCATCCCAACCTACCTCCCTACACCTCTCTCCATCCCAACCTACCTCACCGGTCTTCTCTCCATCCTCACCTACCTCCCCGGTCTTCTCTCCATCCTCACCTACCTCCCCGGTCTTCTCTCCATCCTCACCTACCTCCCCGGTCTTCTCTCCATCCTCACCTACCTCCCCGGTCTTCTCTCCATCCTCACCTACCTCCCTGGTCTTCTCTCCATCCTCACCTACCTCCCTAGTCTTCTCTCCATCCTCACCTACCTCCCTAGTCTTCTCTCCATCCTCACCTACCTCCATAGTCTTCTCTCCATCCCCACCTACCTCCCCAGTCTTCTCTCCATCCTCACCTACCTCCCCAGTCTTCTCTCCATCCTCACCTACCTCCCCAGTCTTCTCTCCATCCTCACCTACCTCCCCAGTCTTCTCTCCATCCTCACCTACCTCCCCAGTCTTCTCTCCATCCTCACCTACCTCCCCAGTCTTCTCTCCATCCTCACCTACCTCCCCAGTCTTCTCTCCATCCTCACCTACCTCCCCAGTCTTCTCTCCATCCTCACCTACCTCCCCAGTCTTCTCTCCATCCTCACCTACCTCCCCAGTCTTCTCTCCATCCTCACCTACCTCCCCAGTCTTCTCTCCATCCTCACCTACCTCCCCAGTCTTCTCTCCATCCTCACCTACCTCCCCAGTCTTCTCTCCATCCTCACCTACCTCCCCAGTCTTCTCTCCATCCTCACCTACCTCCCCAGTCTTCTCTCCATCCTCACCTACCTCCCCAGTCTTCTCTCCATCCTCACCTACCTCCCCAGTCTTCTCTCCATCCTCACCTACCTCCCCAGTCTTCTCTCCATCCTCACCTACCTCCCCAGTCTTCTCTCCATCCTCACCTACCTCCCCAGTCTTCTCTCCATCCTCACCTACCTCCCCAGTCTTCTCTCCATCCTCACCTACCTCCCCAGTCTTCTCTCCATCCTCACCTACCTCCCCAGTCTTCTCTCCATCCTCACCTACCTCCCCAGTCTTCTCTCCATCCTCACCTACCTCCCCAGTCTTCTCTCCATCCTCACCTACCTCCCCAGTCTTCTCTCCATCCTCACCTACCTCCCCAGTCTTCTCTCCATCCTCACCTACCTCCCCAGTCTTCTCTCCATCCTCACCTACCTCCCCAGTCTTCTATTCATCCTCACCTACCTTCCCAATCTTCTCTCCATCATCACCTACCTCCCTAGTCTTCTCTCCATCCTCACCTACCTCCCTAGTCTTCTCTCCATCCTCACCTACCTCCCTAGTCTTCTCTCCATCCTCACCTACCTCCATAGTCTTCTCTCCATCCTCACCTACCTCCCTAGTCTTCTGTTCCTTACCTTACCTACCTCTCACTCCATCATCACCCACCTACCTATTCTTTTCTCCATCAACACCTACCTCCCATCTTCACCTATCCACCCCACACCTTTCCAACTCCCTGCTGCTCACCTACCTCCCTACTTCTCTCTCCATCCCAACCTACCTCCTTAGTCTTCTCTCCATCAATCTCCCACCTCCTTAGTCTTCTCTCCATCCATTTCCTTACACCTACCTCCACCTCCCCAACTCCTTTCTCCATCCCCACATACCTCCCTACTCTTTTCTCACCACTTACATCAGTTCCCTTCCCATCACCTCCTTACCCCTCCTCCTCTGATGTCCTCCTAGTCTTCACCAGGTCCCAGTCCTAGCACTGCAGACTCCTATCACGTTCTCCATTCTCCAGTGACGTCACTGCCCTCCATGCTGGGGGATCCCCTGACCTCATCCTGTCTAATATTCTATAAAAGGGCAATGTGTGATGGATATCCTCCTCTTCTCTCTGTCTTTAGAGGCAATGATCCTGTCTCCCCTCATACCAGTACCCCAAATCCTCCCCTCCCCCATCCAGAACCCCCATTTGTCTCTATACCAGTACCCCAATTCCTCCCCCCACCCCATACAGAACTCCCATTCCTCTCCATAGCAGAACCTCCATTCTGCTGCATACCAGTACCCCAATTCCTTCCCAATCCAGAACCCCCATTCCTCTCCATACCAATACCCCCATTCCTCCCCTCCCCCATCTAGAACCCCCATTCCTCTCCATACCAGTACCCCAATTCCTTCCCAATCCAGAACCCCCGTTCCTCTCCATACCAATACCCCCATTCCTCCCCTCCCCCATCTAGAACCTCCATTCCTCTCCATACCAGTACCCCAATTCCTCCCCCCACCCCATACAGAACTCCCATTCCTCTCCATAGCAGTACCCCAATTCCTCCCCCATCCAAAACCCCCATTCCTTCCATCCCATCATCCAGTACCCCCACTCCTCCCCCCATCCAGTACCCCCATTCCTCCCCAAATACCAGCACCCCCATTCTTTCCCTCTCCCCATCCAGTACCTTAATTCCTCCCCTCCCCCACCCATCACCCCTTAGCTCTCACCTCCTCCCTGGTCTCCTCTGAACTGATCTCAGTCTTCTCATTCACAACCTCATGTAGCCAGGAGGAGGGGCGGGGCCAGCATTTAAAGGGACCTCTCACATCCAGCAGCACAGGGCTCCTTTCTCCCTCCACCTCAAGGTCATCCAGGGTTGCTGGAGCCCACCATAGGCCAGGCATGGCTCTGACATTTGTATACTGCACCATGGAGGGGATATCATTCAATATCATTTGTGACCTATGACTCTGGATCTATAGGGGGATTCCCCTGTGGGGGGTCACCCATCTGCTGTGATCAGATCTGTGTCCCCCAGTCATGTCATATATGTGTGATGGGCCCTGGGTGTCACCTTCATGAAGGTCACCTACAAGAGGACCCCCCATGTCCCCCAGCAAGGACGTGACAGCAGGCACACAGCCCCTGTGATGTCACATATACAGTCATCTCTGCCAGCCACACACCCCCATCTCCTTCCTGTGCACAGTCATCCCAGGCTGCAGAGCATCACATTTCCTGCAGAGCATCACACCCCCTCCCCCCCCCACCATCCCCAGCTTTCTAAAGAACTCTCTGCTGATGACAACGTACACAGCAATACTCAGGAACATGGGGGGGGGGGGTAATAATATCATAAAATGTGCCAGAAGATTTCATTTTGTTGGTAAAAATAAAAAAAAATAACAAAATAAAAAGATAAAAGTGAAAATTTAATGAAGTTAAACAACTAAAAAGCTTTCTTGCGTTGGCCGGGAATCGAACCCGGGTCAACTGCTTGGAAGGCAGCTATGCTCACCACTATACCACCAACGCCGGATACAGGGATCTGGGAGAGGGGAGCTTTCCAATGATACATTGTATATAGAATGTAATACACATTACAGGTTGTAGATTGATTCATAGACTATACATGTTACATTGTTGTACATTGTCACAGGGCTTGTTTCCATGTGCATTGCAATCTTATGCAGGCCATACATGGTTCGAATTCTAAACGATTTTTCGTCCAAAAATTGGAAACGTCGTTCGCTTGGTAATCCGATGGCGCCATCATTGATTTCGAAAATCGGCCGACCGAGTCATAAAGTTCACCCCATATAACAGGCGAAACTTCTGTTCCTTCCAGGTCACGGCTCACGGCGCATATTCTTTTTGGAAAAGCAATTGTACGATTTGACTGTCATTGACTTGAAAATCGGTCATTTTTCACAAATTTTCCAACATGCCTGATCACCGAAAAGGGGGGGAACCACGAAAATCGTCCGGTGCCATTGACCCGCTAACAGAGTGAAAATCGTCCGGTGCCATTGACCCCACTAACACATCGAAAATCGGCTGGTGCCATTGACCCCACTAACAGAGCAAAAATCGTCCGGTGCCATTGACCCCACTAACAGAGCGAAAATCGTCCGGTGTCATTGACCCCACTAACAGAGCGAAAATCGTCCGGTGCCATTGACCCCACTAACAGAGCGAAAATCGTCCGGTGCCATTGACCCCACTAACAGAGCAAAAATCGTCCGGTGCCATTGACCCCACTAACACATCGAAAATCGTCCGGTGCCATTGACCCCACTAACAGAGCAAAAATCGTCCGGTGCCATTGACCCCACTAACAGAGCGAAAATCGTCCGGTGCCATTGACCCCACTAACAGAGCGAAAATCGTCCGGTGCCATTGACCCCACTAACAGAGCGAAAATCGTCCGGTGCCATTGACCCCACTAACAGAGCAAAAATCGTCCGGTACCATTGACCCCACTAACAGAGCGAAAATCGTCCGGTGCCATTGACCCCACTAACAGAGCAAAAATCGTCCGGTGCCATTGACCCCACTAACAGAGCGAAAATCGTCCGGTGCCATTGACCCCACTAACAGAGCGAAAATCATCCGGTGCCATTGACCCCACTAACAGAGCGAAAATCGTCCGGTACCATTGACCGCACTAACAGAGCGAAAATCGTCCGGTGCCATTGACCCCACTAACAGAGCAAAAATCGTCCGGTGCCATTGACCCCACTAACACATCGAAAATCGGCTGGTGCCATTGACCCCACTAACAGAGCAAAAATCGTCCGGTGCCATTGACCCCACTAACAGAGCGAAAATCGTCCGGTGCCATTGACCCCACTAACAGAGCGAAAATCGTCCGGTGCCATTGACCCCACTAACAGAGCGAAAATCGTCCGGTGCCATTGACCCCACTAACAGAGCAAAAATCGTCCGGTACCATTGACCCCACTAACAGAGCGAAAATCGTCCGGTGCCATTGACCCCACTAACAGAGCAAAAATCGTCCGGTGCCATTGACCCCCTAACAGAGCGAAAATCGTCCGGTACCATTGACCGCACTAACAGAGCGAAAATCGTCCGGTGCCATTGACCCCACTAACAGAGCAAAAATCGTCCGGTGCCATTGACCCCACTAACACATCGAAAATCGTCCGGTGCCATTGACCCCACTAACAGAGCAAAAATCGTCCGGTGCCATTGACCCCACTAACAGAGCGAAAATCGTCCGGTGCCATTGACCCCACTAACAGAGCGAAAATCGTCCGGTGCCATTGACCCCACTAACAGAGCGAAAATCGTCCGGTGCCATTGACCCCACTAACAGAGCAAAAATCGTCCGGTACCATTGACCCCACTAACAGAGCGAAAATCGTCCGGTGCCATTGACCCCACTAACAGAGCAAAAATCGTCCGGTGCCATTGACCCCACTAACAGAGCGAAAATCGTCCGGTGCCATTGACCCCACTAACAGAGCGAAAATCATCCGGTGCCATTGACCCACTAACAGAGCGAAAATCGTCCGGTGCCATTGACCCCACTAACAGAGCGAAAATCGTCCGGTGCCATTGACTCACTAACAGAGCGAAAATCGTCCGGTGCCATTGACCCCACTAACAGAGCGAAAATCGTCCGGTGCCATATACCCCACTAACAGAGCGAAAATGGTCCGGTGCCATTGACCCCACTAACAGAGAGAAAATCGTCCGGTGTCATTGACCCCACTAACAGAGCGAAAATCGTCCGGTACCATTGACTCCACTAACAGAGCGAAAATCGTCTGGTGCCATTGACCCCACTAACAGAGCGAAAATCGTCCGGTGCCATTGACCCCACTAACAGAGCGAAAATTGTCCGGTGCCATTGACCCCACTAACAGAGCAAAATCGTCCGGTGCCATTGACCCCACTAACAGAACGAAAATCGTCCGGTGCCATTGACCCCACTAACAGAGCAAAAATCGTCCGGTGCCATTGACCCCACTAACAGAGCGAAAATCGTCCAGTGCCATTGACCCCACTAACACATTGAAAATCGTCCGGTGCCATTGACCCCACTAACAGAGCGAAAATCGTCCGGTGCCATTGACCCCACTAACAGAGCGAAAATCGTCCGGTGCCATTGACCCCACTAACAGAGCGAAAATTGTCCGGTGCCATTGACCCCACTAACAGATCGAAAATCGTCCGGTGTCATTGACCCCACTAACAGAGCGAAAATCGTCCAGTGCCATTGACCCCACTAACAGAGCGAAAATCGTCCGGTGCCATTGACTCCACCAACAGAGCGAAAATCGTCCGGTGCCATTGACCCCACCAACAGAGCGAAAATCGTCCGGTGCCATTGACCCACTAACAGAGCAAAAATCGTCCGGTGCCATTGACCCCACTAACAGAGCGAAAATTGTCCGGTGCCATTGACCCCACCAACAGAGCGAAAATCGTCTGGTGCCATTGACCCCACCAACAGAGCGAAAATCGTCTGGTGCCATTGACCCACTAACAGAGCAAAAATCGTCCGGTGCCATTGACCCCACTAACACATTGAAAATCGTCCGGTGCCATTGACCCACTAACAGAGCGAAAATCGTCCAGTGCCATTGACCCCACTAACACATTGAAAATCGTCCGGTGCCATTGACCCCACTAACAGAGCGAAAATCGTCCGGTGCCATTGACCCCACTAACAGAGCGAAAATTGTCCAGTGCCATTGACCCACTAACAGATCGAAAATCGTCCGGTGCCATTGACCCCACTAACAGAGCGAAAATCGTCCGGTGCCATTGACCCCACTAACAGATCGAAAATTGTCCGGTGCCATTGACCCACTAACAGATCGAAAATCGTCCGGTGCCATTGACCCCACTAACAGAGCGAAAATCGTCTGATGCCATTGACCCCACTAACAGAGCGAAAATCGTCCGGTGCCATTGACCCCACTAACAGAGCGAAAATTGTCCGGTGCCATTGACCCCACTAACAGAGCGAAAATCGTCCGGTGACATTGACCCCACTAACAGAGCGAAAATCGTCCGGTGCCATTGACCCCACTAACAGATCAAAATCGTCCGGTGCCATTGACCCCACTAACAGAGCGAAAATCATCCGGTGCCATTGACCCCCTAACAGAGCGAAAATCGTCCGGTACCATTGACCGCATTAACAGAGCGAAAATCGTCCGGTGCCATTGACCCCACTAACAGAGTGAAAATTGTCCGGTGCCATTGACCCCACTAACAGAGCAAAAATCGTCCGGTGCCATTGACCCGCTAACAGAGCGAAAATCGTCCGGTGCCATTGACCCGCTAACAGAGCGAAAATCGTCCGGTGCCATTGACCCCACTAACAGAGCAAAAATCGTCCGGTACCATTGACCCCACTAACAGAGCGAAAATCGTCCGGTGCCATTGACCCCACTAACAGATCGAAAATCGTCCGGTACCATTGACCCCACTAACAGATCGAAAATCGTCCGGTACCATTGACCCCACTAAAAGTGGGGTCCACTAACAGAGCGAAAATCGTCCGGTGCCATTGACCCCACTAACAGATCGAAAATCGTCCGGTACCATTGACCCCACTAACAGAGCGAAAATCGTCCGGTGCCATTGACCCCACTAACAGATCGAAAATCGTCCGGTACCATTGACCCCACTAACAGAGCGAAAATTGTCCAGTGCCATTGACCCCACCAACAGAGCGAAAATTGTCCGGTACCATTGACCCACTAACAGAGCGAAAATCGTCTGGTGCCATTGACCCCACCAACAGAGCGAAAATCGTCCGGTACCATTGACCCACTAACAGAGCGAAAATCGTCTGGTGCCATTGACCCCACTAACAGAGCGAAGATTGTCCAGTGCCATTGACCTGCTAACAGAGCGAAAATCGGCCGGTGCCATGGACCCCACTAACAGAGCGAAAATCGTCCGGTACCATTGACCCCACTAACAGAGCGAAAATCGTCTGGTGCCATTGACCCCACCAACAGAGCGAAAATCGTCCGGTACCATTGACCCACTAACAGAGCGAAAATCGTCTGGTGCCATTGACCCCACCAACAGAGCGAAAATCGTCCGGTACCATTGACCCACTAACAGAGCGAAAATCGTCTGGTGCCATTGACCCCACTAACAGAGCGGCGATTGTCCAGTGCCATTGACCCCACTAACAGAGCGAAAATCGTCTGGTGCCATTGACCCGCTAACAGATCGAAAATCGCCCGGTGCCATTGACCCCACTAACAGAGCGAAAATCGTCCGGTGCCATTGACCCGCTAACAGATCGAAAATCGTCCGGTGCCATTGACCCCACTAACAGAGCGAAAATCGTCTGGTGCCATTGACCCCACTAACAGAGTGAAAATCGTCCGGTGCCATTGAGCCCACCAACAGAGCGAAAATCGTCCGGTTCCATTGACCCACTAACAGAGCGAAAATCGTCTGGTGCCATTGACCCACTAACAGAGCGAAAATCGGCTGGTGCCATTGACCCACTAACAGAGCGAAAATCGGCTGGTGCCATTGACCCCACTAACAGAGCGAAAATCGTCCGGTGCAATTGACCCGCTAACAGAGCGAAAATCGTCCGGTGCCATTGACCCCACTAACAGAGCGAAAATCGTCCAGTGCCATTGACCCCACTAACAGAGCGAAAATCGTCCAGTGCCATTGACCCCACTAACAGAGCGAAAATCGTCCGGTGTCATTGACCCCACTAACAGAGCGAAAATCATTCGACTGTTCTTAGGTCCAGGGGCGGACTGACCATTTGGAAACTCGGGCACTGCCCGAGGGCCCGGGGTCAGTAGGGGGCCCCATGAGATGCCCCTGGTACCTTTTTCATAGGCTTTTTTGAGTTTGGGCAAGGACACAGGGGCCCCATGATCCCCTATTGCCCAGGGGCCCCATGAGTTGTCAGTCCGCCCCTGCTTAGGTCTGATTTTCGGACAAACATTCGGTCGATTTTCAACCCATGTATGGCCGGCCTTAGGCACCAAAGATGACCATTAACACTCCTATTGCGTTCAGATGCGTCATTGACATGTTTTGAATGCGGTTTTGATGCGTTTGCGTTGAGTTACATTATATAATATATTGTAAAAGAATAATAATTCCAAACATGCTCTCTGTGTTGGTTTTCTTTTTTAAGGCTAGTGGTGGGAGTGGTAAAATTCGGCTGTGATTTTACCTCCGCCCTCCCAACCGCTACCCGCTTTAGCTGCAAAGGGAGCAGCCAGGGGGGTGTACATGCCACGGCAGGAATGCATTGCTTCATGGTAGAAATGAAACCCCCCCGGTGTAGCAGCCGCCACATGCAACCTATTCAAGTAAGTGGAGACACATTGCAAGCGACCTACAGGCGTGTTGTGTCGCTCTTGTGGGCCAATCAAGGGGTAAAGCAAGCCGCAAGGAGGCGATACCCTGCCTACTCACCCTCTTTAATATTGATTGGACCCTGGGCAAACATTTACTTACCCCCCCCCCATGCAGTTTTACTCTCCACCTGCTCTGAGACATACAATAAATAGTAGCTAGACTCAAAATCAGTTTTGATCAGATCAGGAAGGGGTTGCGATTGGTTGCCACACATCATTACCACTCACTGATTGGCTGCCAGAAGTTATTCACATCATTACAGTTCACTAATTGGATGCCAGAGGTTACAGCACATCATTACCACTCACTGATTGGCTACCGTAGGTTACAGCACATCCTTAGCACTCACTAATTGGTTGATAGAGGCTACTGCACATCCTTACTGCTCACTGATTGGCTGCCAGAGGTTACAACACATCCTTACTGCTCATTGATTGACTGCCAGAGGTTACAGCACATCATTACAGCTTGCTAATTGGCTGCCAGAGGTTACAGCATGTCCTTAGCACTCACTGATTGGTTGCTAGAGGTTACAGCACATCTTTACTGCTCACGGATTGGCTGCCAAAGGTTACAACACATCATTACAGCTCACTAATTGGCTGCCAGAGGCTACAGCACATCCTTAGCACTCACTGATTGCTAGAGGTTACTGCACATCCTTACTGCTCACTGATTAGCTGCCAGAGGTTAGTGCGCATCATTATCACTCACTGATTGGCTTCCAGAGGTTAGTGCGTATCATTATCACTCACTGATTGGTTGCTAGAGGTTACTGCACATCCTTACAACTCACTGATTGGCTGCCAGAGGTAACAGCACATTATTACAGCTCACTAATTGGCTGCCAAAGGTTACTGCACATCCTCACTGATTGGTTAGTAGAGGTTACATTTCCTGCCCCTCCCTCAACCCATCCCACTTCCCCGGCAAACAGTTGCAGCAATCTCCTCCCACAGCCTCCACATACCACGGACCAATGACAACCCATCCGTGACATCACGTCGCCATGTTTTGCAGTATCTCCAGAGAAAGAGTATCATGAGAAGAGGGGCGTGCCCCTGGAGGGAGCTGCCAGTATAGGCAGTAATAGTGTGGGGTGGGTGTGGTTAGAAGGGCAGAGGGAGTGATGCAACGTGCTGTGGTGCCCTGGAAACGTGCTGCACGTGGCTCAGCGCCCTCCATCGGTGGCACCCTCCGTAATGTGGCACCCCCGCCCCCCAGTTTCAGGCCTGCTGGTAGATCCACCACTGGCGCAGGCTCAAGGGGTAGCTGGTTTGGGCCCCATTGCAATGACTGGGCCCAGGGCAGCTGCCCCTTTTGCCCTGTGTTAAAGATGGTTCTGGTCAAATACTCTCTGAAGAGGAATTCAAATCCAGATCACTGTTTAGCACATGTGAATGAGCCCTTAGGGCTTGTTTAGACGTGCTTTGAGACGCTTATTAGCGCGCCTTTGTGCTTTGTTCCTAATGCTTTATTCCGGCGTGTTCAAGCTTGAGTGTTGTTGTTTTAGCCAACGACAAGCTGGTTACTAGAAAGAGAGGCAACAATATGTGTAAAAAACGCATGGTGTGTGCTTTATAAGGCATTTTCAGGTGCTCCAGTTGATGTTTATCGGGTTCAACAAGCGACTGAGCCTGAAAAAAGCCCCTCTACTCTTTTGTGCTTTGAGTGACGAGCTCCAAGCGGTATGACCAGGGGCGGGCTGACAACTCATGGGGCCCCCGGGCAATAGGGGATCATGGGGCCCCTGTGTCCTTGCCCAAACTCAAAAAAGCCTATGAAAAAGGTACCAGGGGGCATCTCATGGGGCCCCCTACCGACCCCGGCCCCTTGGGCAGTGCCTGAGATTCCAAATGGTCAGTTCGCCCCTGGGTATGATGCTCCAGTGTGAAGGGGCGCCATAGAATACAATGGGAATCCTCACGTCACTTCTAGAAAAGCTGTTGGTGTTGGGTAGTCAGTTGTTGCTGGGAGGGATCTACTTGCCCTCCCGAGGATTCCCCCCCCCTCTCCACTTCCTTACCAGGCCATTTTTTGGGATATGGCGCGTCATTACTTTAACTGACAATTGCGCGGTCATGCAATGCTGCACCCAAATGAAATTTACGTCTTTTTTTCCCCTCAAATAGAGCTTTCTTTCGGTGGTATTTGCTCACCTGTGTGTTTTTTTCTTTTTGCGCTATAAACAAAAAAAGACCGACAATTTTGAGAAAAAAAATCTTTTTGACTTTTTGCTATTCAACATATTCAGCAAAAAAATTTTTAAAATCAAATTTCGTCATAAATTTCGGACAAAATGTATTCTGCTCTTTGCTAAAAAAAATCCCAATCTGTGTAAATTAATTGGTTTACGTGAAAGTTATAGCGTCTACAAATGGCGGTATATATACTGGGATTTTTTTTTTTATACTAGTAATGACGGCGATCAGCGACTTACAGCGGGACTGCGGCTGGCATTCTGACACTGGGGGGGAACTGACTTGGTGTCACTGACATCCCCAGTGACACCAATACAGTGATCAATGCTAATAAAAAGCACTGACACTGTACTCATGGCACTGGGCAGGAAGGGGTTAACATCCGAGGCGATCAAAGGATTAACTGTGTGCTGTGTGTGTTTTACTATGTAGCACGCTGCTTTGTATGGCTCTGTTATGCAGAGCCATACAAATCAGTGTGCTGGAGCTGACAGGGGAGAGATCTGTATTGTTGATATACAGACCTCTCCCCCTCTCAGTGATACTCGGTGATCGCCCTGTGCCGGCGGGGAATCACCGGCTGGGACCCGGTGATCGACAGCTGAAGCCGCCAATGGCGGTGCAGGTAGGGCACATGCGCCCCATATATATATATATATATATGTGTGTGATTTTGGGCAGCCCTGCCCCCCTATAGCAGTATTTTTGCTATAGGGCTGCAGGCAAACAGTTAAGTAAGGTGGGCCTATTGATGCTGACTGCAGGAAGATCTGTTGTGGCTGTGAGGTCTATTGTTGCTGGGGGGATCTATTGTTGCATGTGGTCCACTGTTGCTTGGGGTGTCTATTGTTACTGGCTGCACAAGATCTATTTTATTGCTTTTCTTGTCATCATTAACACATTCCATACAAATGACTTAGCACCACAAAATGATACTTGGTTCTGTATTCTCCAAAAGGGTGGTACTGGGAGGTAGGTAGGGGGGTAGGAACCAAGGAACAGTGCTTGGGGGTGGGTAGGGGGCAGAGACAATGGGTGACAGAAAAAAAGGGAGGTTCTGTACTTATTCTCTGAGAAATAAAGCCCTGGCACAGCCAGGGGCGGACTGACAACTCATGGGGCCCCTGGGCAATAGGGGATCATGGGGCTCCTGTGTCCTTGCCCAAACTCAAAAAAGTCTATGAAAAAGGTACCAGGGGCATCTCATGGGGCCCCCTACTGACCCCGGGCCCTCGGGCAGTGCCCGAATTTCCAAATGGTCAGTCCGCCCCTGGGCACAGCGTATGTACAAAGGTGCGTGGGGTGAGGCTGCCATGCTCTGCAATGTGTTGTTACAGCAAATCGCAGCGCTTGCATTTTCCCTTCTATTTGATATCTGCTTGTTGGTTGCTCTTTGCACTGATTGGCCCTCAAGGGCCAGAATCGGTCAGCCCTGATGTTAGTGATATAGGGTGACAGAAGCCATAAACAACCCTCAAGGGCCACCTACGGGGTCAGCAGGTGTGGACGGATAAGGTACAGAGAGTCCCCATCCTTGTCTGTAGGTCACACGGGTCACACGGGGGTCCATGTTTAAGCAGCTGTCGGGTGACAGTAACTGAGCCTCGGGACGCCGCGCCTGAAATAGCCGCGACCTTTACCGAGAGCAGCTGCTGGGGCCAGCCGGTGTGTCGGAGAGCGCGGGCCAGAAAATAGTTACTGCAGACCAAACTTCTGGCCTTGTACCAGCAACGAAATGTCACATCCATGCAGTATACTTCATCTACAGTGTATCAAAATCCAACAATTAAATGTAATGTGCTGCCGCTTACCAGTCCTTAGATGTGGTGGCTGCGTTCGTTTTCTGTTGTTTTCAGGATGTTTTACTTTTATTTTCACCTGGAGATCCTGACATTAACACACTTCCTGTCCTAGGGTGACAACGCTCAGTCTACTGTTTCTATGTAGGGGCAGTGTTGTCACCCTAGGGCAGGACTTCACATGGTACTCCCATCTTCTGTTCTCCATAGGAGGCATGTTTTGTAGTTCAGATAGCTGGGAAAGCTGATAACATTGTTTGATATTCAGAGCACAGGAGGTTACAAGGACACTGGAATTCTGGCAGGATAAACAGATGATTTCTGTACATAAATATAAATGCTTGAAAAAAAAAACTAGTGTAGTCACCACATCTAAGGACTGAAAAGCTGCAATAAATAATATTTTTTGTTGTTGGATTTAGCTACATTTTTTTTAAAAGTGTTACTTATCCCGGGATCAAACAGCCTTTTTACACAATGCAGAGGATCCTTAGGTCCCACAGCAAGCATGCTTTCTTGCATCTACAGACTGAATTTAATGTTGCATTTTACAGCAGGCAGGCTATTATCGCAGAAGGAACATGCAATGTCTCTTCTGCAATAAAAATCAGTACGGCAGTGGCATTGCGGATTCAGTACGGCAGTGGTGGTGCGGATTCAGTACGGCAGTGGCATTGCGGATTCAGTACGGCAGTGGCATTGCGGATTCAGTACGGCAGTGGTGGTGCGGATTCGGTACGGCAGTGGCGGTGCGGATTCGGTACGGCAGTGGCATTGCGGATTCAGTACGGCAGTGGCGGTGCAGATTCAGTGCGGCAGTGGCGGTGCGGATTCGGTACGGCAGTGGCGGTGCGGATTCAGTACGGCAGTGGCGGTGCGGATTCGGTACGGCAGTGGCGGTGCAGATTCAGTACGGCAGTGGCGGTGCGGATTCGGTACGACAGTGGCATTGCGGATTCCGTACGGCAGTGGCAGTGCGGATTCAGTACGGCAGTGGCGGTGCGGATTCAGTACGGCAGTGGTGGTGCGGATTCGGTACGGCAGTGGCATTGCGGATTCAGTACGGCAGTGGTGGTGCGGATTCGGTACGGCAGTGGCGGTGCGGATTCGGTACGGCAGTGGCATTGCGGATTCGGTACGGCAGTGGCGGTGCAGATTCAGTGCGGCAGTGGCGGTGCGGATTCGGTACGGCAGTGGCGGTGCGGATTCAGTACGGCAGTGGCGGTGCGGATTCGGTACGGCAGTGGCGGTGCAGATTCAGTACGGCAGTGGCGGTGCGGATTCGGTACGACAGTGGCATTGCAGATTCCGTACGGCAGTGGCAGTGCGGATTCAGTACGGCAGTGGCGGTGCGGATTCAGTACGGCAGTGGTGGTGCGGATTCGGTACGGCAGTGGCGGTGCGGATTCGGTACGGCAGTGGCGGTGCGGATTCGGTACGGCAGTGGCGGTGCGGATTCAGTGCGGTTTTAAAAAAAGTGACGTCCTAAGTAGAGTGCCTTTAGTTCTGCTTGAGCCCGGGTTCACACTCATGCGGTGCGGTCTATGGCATGTGATTCGCACAGGAACCGCACCACATTCCCTGCCAATCACATGCGATTTGTGTGCGGTGCGATCGGAGCCGTACCTTTGTGGATCTAATCGCACCGCACCCGCACCAAAAAGGTGCAGCACCCTTTTTTGGGTCCGCACTAGAATCGGATCAGACGGGTATGCACACCTATGAGATCCGATTCTGCACATCGCACCGCGTTTTGCGGACCGCTTTCTGAGTGTTGTTAACATACACACCCGCAGCGGTTTGCATGAACGGGGTGCGATTCTGATGCGGTGCGGAATTCGCACAGAAAACGCTGCAAATTCTGCACCGCATCAGTGTGAACCCGGGCTGAATCACACAGGAATGCGCACTGCATTCTGTGCGATTCCTGCAAGTTCCCATTCGGTGGAAATTTGCAGCTCAATTATTTGAATGGGCTGCAAACTGTACCAGACTGCACAAAAAAAAGTAGCGCATGTGCCACTTTTAAAAAACGTGCTGCGGTACCATGTGATTAAGCCCCCAGTCACATCAAAACCGATTTTGAAATCATGCGATTTACAGTGAAGTCGCACGATTTCAAAGTCGGGGGACCCGCTGATTTCAGTTGTGATTTCCAAGACATCTGACACAAATGGCTATGCAAATCGCAACAAAAGTATTGCATGCAGGGGCGGACTGACCATTCGAGCACTCGGGCACTCCCCAAGGGCCCGGGGTCAGAAGGGGGCCCCATAAAATGCCCCTGGTACCTTTTATAGGCTTTTTTGGGTGTGTTGTGAGTGTGGGCAAGGACACAGGGGCCCCATGATCCCCAATTGCCCGGGGGCCCCATGAGTTGTCAGTCCGCCCCTGATTGCATGTACTACTTTAGAAATCAGTATGGCTCCGCCCAAGTCAGAACCGCGCCGATATGTGTCGGATGTCTTGCAAATCGCACCTGAAATCGGCATGTCACCCGACTTTGAAATCGTGCGACTTCACTGTAAGTCGCTCGATTTCAAAGTCGGTTTTGATGTGACCGGGGTGTAAGGGTGATATTGGTAACTTTGAGTTATGCATGCCATAGACGGGTCGTTTATTGGCCGAATTTTCGTCCGCACGAAAAATCGGCCGATAATCACGCCGTTAGTGGGGCCAGCCCGGCAGCCGTTTTTCGCGGATCTCATTTATTTTTATCGGTCATGCTGGGAAATCTGCGAAAAACAGCCGTTTTTCGTGGACATGGGTGGCATCATCGGCAACGACCGATTTTTCGTTTATCAGCCGAAAATTCGGCCCATCTATGGCCTGCCTAAGGGTGATATTTGTAACTTTGAGTTACTTTGTATCTCTTTGTATCTCTTTGTATCTCTTTGTATGTATGATTTGTGAGCCCCGCATAGCAGATACGTACATTGTGACTAACAGACATGACAGTGACCCACGCCGAGCAGCTACAGCTCAGGCTGGATTTTGGAAAAGAGGGTTTGACCATCGAGTCTCAGGCAGAAAAAGGACCCCCCGAGGCATTTGGAAAGGGAACAATGAGAACCGTCCGGACGGGTCGCTGCACCTTGTGTTGTGGGATTAGACAACTGCGCCAAGAATCTGCTTCGGTCAGCGGGATTAAGGGAAGAGGTGGGAGACCGACAGACGAGGGGGGGCTGAGGAATCAGCAGACTATAAAAAAAAATGATTTTAAGCTGTTATGCAGCCATAGATGCTTTGAAAATCAGCTGTTTTTTCGTCTAAAAATACAATTTTCGCTCAGTTAATGGGTTAATTGGTCACATTTTTTTAATCGGTAAACTTGGGAAAAAATCGGCCGATTTTGCCAATCGGGCGATTTTCGCGGCATTGATGGGCAAATTAGCCGATCTTTTTACCGATAAATAATCTGCCCATGAGCCGTGACCTGCAAGAAGAAGAAAAAGAAGAAAAAGAGAAAAAGAAGAAGAATTCCAGTCCGCTATTATATTTTATATGAAAAGTATTGCGGTTGCAACAAATGTATCCATTTGTATCCGAATAAAAACATCTGTATCCGAAATGGATACAAATGGATACATTGTTGCAACCATAATCCTTTTTCATGTCAAATATAATAGCGGAGCTCTCTGCAGGGAAAGAAGTAATTAAATGCCGGCCATAGACGGGACGAAAATCGGACGTTTTTTTTTACCGTTGGTGGTAACGTTGGCCTATTGAACGACCGATTTTTTTTTTTTTTTTTTTAAAACGGACGGTTTTCGAACCATCTATGGCCTGCATTAGGCAGGCCATAGACGGCCATTTTTCGACCGAATTATCGTCTGATAAGCGATAAATCGGTCGTTGCCATTGCCGATGCTGCCAGTGCCACCCATGTCCACGAAAAATGGCCGTTTTTTTGTGGATTTTCCAGCATTACCGATAAAAATAAATGAGAAGATCCGCAAAAAAACGGCCGACGGGCCGGCCCCACTAATGGCGTGAATATCGGCCGATTTTTTGTGCGGACGAAAATTCAGCCAATAAACAACTTGTCTATAGCCTGCATTAGGAGCAGGGCCTCTGATTCCTCCTGCATTGAACTGTCTTGTAACTGTTCTGTCTCCCTTGGGGCCGGTTCACACCACAGAAATGCAGTCCAGATGTGTTCTGGATGTGTTATTGCGTTCGCGTTTTTGACACAATTTTGTCGCGTTCCGGTGCATTTTTCGTGTTCCAATGCATTTTTTATGCATTTCAGTTCATTTTTCCCCTCTCTTTTTCTTCAGTTTAAATAGAGACGTAGGTTCCAGTGAATGTTTGAGGCGTACTGGTGCGTTCCGGGCATTTTTGATGCGTTCCAGTTAATTAATTAATTTATATCAGGTACTATATACATTCCAGTGAATTTTTTATACGTTTTGGTGCGTTCTGGTGCTTTTTTTATGCATTTCAGTTCATTTACCCCCCTCCCCCTTTTTTCTTCAATTTAAATAGGGACATGTGCATTCCAGTGCATTTTTGATGCGTTGTGGTGCGTTTTTGATGCAATCCAGTAAACTTTTTCCCCATTTTTCTTCAATTTAAATAGGCACACGTGCGTTTGAGTACATTTTTAATGCGTTGTGCTGCAATCCGGTGCATTTGTTTTGCGTTTTACCGCTTTCCAGTTCAGTTCTGTGCAGAAAAAAGTGCAGCCTGTTCTACTTTTTTTCTGCATCCGGAACTCACTGGAACTGCAAGCCCTGATGTGAACTTTGACATTGACAACCGTCTAACCTACTTTCTGTGCGTTTTGGATGCAGAAAAAAAAAGCAACTGAAATGCATGGAGTGTGAACCGGCCCTTAACAGTGTAACGTGCTGAGCACACTGCCGGCGTGATATAAATCCTGAAGAATAATATTCTGTTCTGCCGGCTGATGTGTGTTGAAGTCTTCCTGGCAGTGAAGGGGTTAGCCCAGCGCCTGGTGGTCTGACAGGTAATTATGTCAGGAGCATGTGATTGCGGTAACCAGGGGCCCCTGAGTGTGTGTGTCGCCTCACGTACGCTCCTACGTAGAATGTGCGGGGATCACGCCCCCCCCCCCCGCCGTCTGCACGTAGCGACAGGAAATAAGGAGGGGAGGGGCACGGCGAGCGCAGTGGACGTCGCCCATGATGTCATAAGGAGGAAAGTGTAGTAACCCAGAACAGCCAATCAGAAATCATCTCTCAGACTACGCTCTGTGGTCAAGGGTAACATGCGACTGCTGCACTTGACACGCGGTCCTCACCCTTTGCAACGTCCTATTAATGGTAAAGTCTTGGGCCGTAAAATTTGTGAAAAACGACCGATTTTTGACCCAATGATGGTCAAATCGCACAATCGTTTTTCCGAAAAGAATATGTGTCATGAGCCGTGACCTGGAAGGAACAGAAGTTTTGCCTGTTATATGGGATGAACTTCATGACTCGGTCGGCCGATTTTCGAAATCAATGATGGCGCCATCGGATTACCGAGTGAACAACGTTTTCAATTTTCAGACGAAAAATCATTCGGAATTCGACCCATGTATGGCCTGCATTGTACTGCCTTACCCCAGGCTCACACCTATGCTTTTTTCGGCAGCATTTTGCAGAAACGCACAGCAGTCCATTTAACATGATTTTCTATGGGACAGGTTCATGTCTCCGCATTTTCACCCACTGCGATTTTTGGAAAGGGTCAGGGATTTTTTCATCGCAAAGAGACTGGATATAGTGAATACGGGGTCCGGGGAGAGCGGATATAGTGAATGCGGGGTCCGGGGAGACCGGATATAGTGAATGCAGGGTCTGGGGAGACCAGATATAGTGAATGCAGGGTCCGGGGAGAGCGGATATAGTGAATGCGGGGTCCGGGGAGAGCGGATATAGTGAATGCGGGGTCCGGGGAGACCGGATATAGTGAATGCAGGGTCTGGGGAGACCAGATATAGTGAATGCAGGGTCCGGGGAGAGCGGATATAGTGAATGCGGGGTCCGGCGAGACCGGATATAGTGAATGCAGGGTACGGGGGAGAGCGGATATAGTGAATGCAGGGTCCGGGGAGACCAGATATAGTGAATGCGGGGTCCGGGGAGAGCGGATATAGTGAATGCGGGGTCCGGGGAGACCAGATATAGTGAATGCAGGGTCCGGGGAGAGCGGATATAGTGAATGCGGGGTCTGGGGAGAGCGGATATAGTGAATGCAGGGTCCGGGGAGAGCAGATATAGTGAATGCAGGGTCCGGGGAGAGCGGATATAGTGAATTCAGGGTCCGGAGAGAGCGGATATAGTGAATGCAGGGTCCGGGGAGACCAGATATAGTGAATGCAGGGTCTGGGGAGAGCAGATATAGTGAATGCGGGGTTCGGGGAGAGCGGATACAGTGAATGCGGGGTCCGGCGAGACCAGATATAGTGAATGCAGGGTCTGGGGAGACCAGATATAGTGAATGCAGGGTCCGGGGAGAGCAGATATAGTGAATGCAGGGTCCGGGGAGAGCGGATACAGTGAATGCGGGGTCCGGCGAGACCAGATATAGTGAATGCAGGGTCCGAGGAGAGCGGATATAGTGAATGCAGGGTCCGGGGAGAGCGGATATAGTGAATGCGGGGTCCGGGGAGAGCGGATATAGTGAATGCGGGGTCCGGGGAGAGTGGATATAGTGAATGCGGGATCCGGGGAGAGCGGATATAGTGAATGCAGGGTCCGGGGAGAGCGGATATAGTGAATGCAGGGTCCGGGGAGAGCGGATATAGTGAATGCAGGGTCCGGGGAGAGCGGATATAGTGAATGCAGGGTCCGGGGAGAGCGGATATAGTGAATGCGGGGTCCTGGGAGAGCGGATATAGTGAATGCGGGGTCCGGGGAGAGCGGATATAGTGAATGCGGGGTCCGGAGAGACCAGATATAGTGAATGCGGGGTCCGGGGAGAGCGGATATAGTGAATGCGGGGTCTGGGGAGAGCGGATATAGTGAATGCAGGGTCCGGGGAGAGCGGATATAGTGAATGCGGGGTCTGGGGAGAGCGGATATAGTGAATGCAGGGTCCGGGGAGACCAGATATAGTGAATGCGGGGTCCGGGGAGAGCGGATACAGTGAATGCGGGATCCGGGGAGAGCGGATATAGTGAATGCAGGGTCCGGGGAGAGTGGATATAGTGAATGCAGGGTCCGGGGAGAGTGGATATAGTGAATGCGGGATCCGGGAGAGCGGATATAGTGAATGCGGGGTCCGGGGAGAGCGGATATAGTGAATGCGGGATCCGGGAGAGCGGATATAGTGAATGCAGGGTCCGGGGAGAGCGGATATAGTGAATGCAGGGTCCGGGGAGAGCGGATATAGTGAATGCGGGGTCCGGGGAGAGTGGATATAGTGAATGCAGGGTCCGGGGAGAGTGGATATAGTGAATGCGGGATCCGGGAGAGCGGATATAGTGAATGCGGGGTCCGGGGAGAGCGGATATAGTGAATGCGGGGTCCGGGGAGAGCGGATATAGTGAATGCGGGGTCCGGGGAGAGCGGATATAGTGAATGCGGAGTCCAGGGGAAGACTACTGAGAACATCCACCATATAAGTGGGAGGTGGTGAGCTATAGACAAGGTGTAGGTGAATACTGCAATCTCTCTAGTGCTCCTGGGCACCTCTGTTTTCATGTAACATGAAAGTGTATATAGGCCCCATTCACACCTGCGCAATTTGCTTTTTGTCCATTTGTTTGTTTGTTTTGAATTTTTGACACTTGTTTTAATGCATTTCTTATGTGTTTTTTACCTCATTCAGCTTTTTTTTTTTTTTTTTAAGTGGAATTGTTTTTCTTGCTGGGCAGAATAAAAAATGCAAAGCGCAAAATGCGGCAAAAACGCACTACCATGCATGTCAGCAGATTTTCCATTGAACTCTATTGTAGAAAAAACACATCTTTTAGCGTTTAAAAAAGTCCCCGACCCTTTCCAAAAACGCAGCAGCTCAAAAAAGCATCGATGTGAATGTGCCCCATAGGAAACCATGTTAAATGGACTGTAGAGCGTTTCTGCAAAAAGCACTATAAATCGCATTGGTGGGAACTTCGCTTTAACTTGCCAGAGGTTGTAATCCTTCCCAGCTCCATCCAAAACCAACAAAAAAGAATAATTTTGCCTGAAGTGGGGATTTTAGATGTCAGTTTGATAACAAATTATATGATAGAAGCCCCGGGAGCGGCGGGATGTGATCTGAAGGGCGCATTTGGTTTAGCACCAAGCCCAGGTGTCTGGCCAGTCGCCCGTTGGTCCCGCCTGTTGGTCCCGCTCGCTTGCTCACCCCACATAACTGGTCATGCAAACACAAGCAGTGTGAACAATTGGGGGTGGGGGCAGGGGGGGGCAATGTTTAATGGGCTCACTCCCTGGAATCAACAGATTCGGTGTTATGATATTAACCCTCTGGGGACCGCCAAGTCCCATTTGTAGAATCCGATCATTCAAGATGAATTAAAAAAATATGAAAATGTTAGATTTAAAAATGACCTGAGAATGTTCTTCTCCCATCATTCACCTTCCAGTTGCTGATGTCCAGTTACAAAATATATGAAACATTTTTTTTTTTTAAATTTCAAATATACTGTACATCTTTAAAAATACAAATTTACATTTTTGTTATGCATTTACAAATATATGTAAAAATATATGTTAAAATGACTTTTTATATGTAAAAAAATTCTGAGGAATATATTAAAAAATATATTTTATTTTACAAATATTTTTCATATATTTTGTAATATATAAAAAATGCATTTCAACATGCAGTATATATATATATATATATATTTCTTTAAATATATTGAATATGGCCAAAATTGTAGCATTTCGAATATGTCAGTTTATTTGGGAAGAATATATTTCAAATATATTTTTCTTTCATGTGGGTTACCATGCAGGTCAATGCGTCTCAACACACTATAAACATATGTAAAAATATATGTTAAAATTACTTTTTTTATATGTTAAAAAAATTCTGAAGAATATATTAAAAAATATATATTTTTTTACAAATACTTTTCATATATTTTGTAATATATAAAAAATGCATTTCAACATGGTGTATATATATATATATATATATATATATATATATATATATATATATATATATATATATATTTCTTTAAATATATTGAATACGGCCAAAATTGTAGCATTTCGACTAGTTGTCAATTTATTTGGGAAGAATATATTTCAAATATATTTCATTCAAATATATTTTTCTTCCATGTGGGTTACCATGCAGGTCAATGCGTCTCAACACACTGCTGCACTATAGAATTGTATAAGCAATTTAAAAAAGCAAGAACTCCAACGCACCGCAACGCACGGCACCGCATGTTCACATTACACCCCAGAGCACATGACCCGTGTGGGTGAGTCTGCATCCCATAAAAAATGCAAGCCACTTGTTGCAGCATCAGCCTTTCCCTGAACTGATCACATTGTCAGTATGATAAGGAGGTTCAGGAAAATGGCCAATGGAGCAACCAGACGGGTATGTCAACCAAACACAACAAGCGGGGTTTAACCCCTCACCCTCCAGAGGATTCACCCCCCCCCCTCCTGACCAAGCCATTTTTTGCGATATGGTGCGTTATTATTTTAACTGACAATTGCGCAGTCATGCAATGCTGCACCCAAATGAAATTTACGTCCTTTCCACACAAATAGAGCTTTCTTTCAGTGGTATTTGATCGCATGTGTGTTATTAATTTTCTGCGCTATAAACAAACAAAGACCGACAATTTAAAAAAACAAAACAATATTTTTGACTTTTTGCTATTAAACATGTTCAGGAAAAAAACTATTTAAAAAATCACATTTCGTCATAAATTTCGGACAAAATGTATTCTGCTCTGTGTCTTTGCTAAAAAAAAATCCCAATACGTGTAAATTAATTGGTTTATGTGAACAGGGGCGGACTGACCATTTGGAAACTCGGGCACTGCCAGAGGGCCCGGGGTCAGTAGGAGGCCCCATGAAATGCCCCTGGTACCTTTTATAGGCTTTTTTGGGTGTGCTTTGAGTGTGGGCAGGGACACAGGGGCCCCATGATCCCCTATTGCCCGGGGGCCCCATGAGTTGTCAGTCCCCCCTGTACGTGAACGTTATAGCGTCTACAAATGGCGATATAAATACTGGAATTTTGGGGGGTTTTTTACTAGTAATGGTGGCGATCAGCGACTTATAGGGGGACTGCAGGACTACAATGGGCATTCTGACACTGGGGGGAACTGACTTGGTGTCACTGACATCCCCAATGACACCAATACAGTGATCGGTGCTAATAAAAAGTACTGACACTGTACTAATGGCACTGGGCAGGAAGGGGTTAACATCTGGGGTGATCAGACCCACATGGAAGAAAAATATATTTGAAATACTACAACTTTGGCTATATTCAATATATTTCAATAAATATATATATATATATATATATATATACTGTATGTTGAAATGTCTTTTTATTATAAAATACATGAAAAATATTTTTAAAAATACATTTTCAAATATACTCTATGTCTTTAAAAATACATTTAATCTACATTTTTGGAATGCATTTAGAAATATATGTAAAAGTATATGTTAAAATTACTTTTTTATATGTTAAAAAAATCTGAAGAATAAATTTGAAAAAATATATATATTTTTAAAATATTGTTCATATATTTTATATTTATATTAACAAATAAATATATATATATATATATTTATATTTTATAAAAAACACATTTCAGCATGCAGAGAATATATATATATGTATTCCAATGAGCAGGGCCCGCCTATCTCTCTTGTATTGACCTGTATTGTTGCTGTATTGTCTCCCGTTACATTGTAAAGCGCTGAGCAAACTGTTGGAGCCATAAATCCTGTATAATAATAATAATATTGAAATATATTTTGAAATATATTGAATACGGCCAAAATTGTAGTATTTCAAATATATTTTTCTTCCATGTGGGAAGGGTTAACTGTGTACTGTTTCAGCGTGTGCTGTGTGTGTGCTTTACACTGTAAGCACACTGCTTTGTACGACTGTGCTATGCAGAGCCATACAAAGCAGTGTGCAGGAGCTGACAGGAGAGAGCTCTGTATTGTTTATACACAGGTCTCTCCCCTATTGGAGATACTTGGCGATCACTGGGTGCCAGCAAGGAATCAACCGGCCAGAACTCGATGATTGACAGCCGAGGCCGCAAATGGCAGCGTGCAGGCGCCTCCTACCCAGAACTGTAAAATCACATATATATGTGATTTTGCGTGGCCATGCCGCCCTGTAGCAGTACTTCTGCTATACAGCGGCACGGAAGCGGTTAAAGGAAATCTACTGGGAATTTTCGATACGCACTCACTACGGTTGGTTCAACTCAATGGAAAGAAAACCAGTGAACAATTGGAGCTGCTTCCCAGCCAATCAGATTTTGCCCCTCATTTTGTGTTTGTTTGACGTGCGTTGCTTTAAGGCAGCCTATTGAGGATAGTAGGCTGCCAACACACCAATATTTCCAAAAAATTGTCACAAAATTTATAATGCAACGCACCACAAGATACTACGACGTGCCGTGCCACACTGCAGTGCCTTCGCGTGTTGGAGCGCCAATCAAAATGAGTGGCGCAGACAGGGGCGGACTGACAACTCATGGGGCCCCCGGGCAATAGAGGATCATGGGGCCCCTGTGCCCTTGCCCAAATTCAAAAAAGCCTATGAAAAAGGTACCAGGGGCATCTCATGGGGCCCCCTACTGACCCCAGGCCCTCGGGCAGTTTCCAAATGGTCAGTCCACCCCTGGGTGCATAAATGCGTGTAACCTGATGCACAAGTCCTATATGGCCCTCAGAGGAACTGTCACCCACAACACCCTTTAAAGCATCTGTATGTAATGAATAAAACTGGCCATACACTAGTCGAATTTTGTTTGAAATTGTTCACTGGAAGAACAATCGTTCGATTTTCTAATCATTAGTGGGGTCAAATTGATGTTACCGTTTACCGTTACAGTGATGACAAAAATGTGAAATTTTTAATATTGCTTTCGTTCGGGAAATTACATTCATTTTAAAAACAAATGTAAAAAGCAAAAAAAGTTTTCGAACGACATTCATCAACGTCATCGATATATCTAAAGAATTTTTGGTTGTTCGAAAATCTATTATTGTATGGCCAGCTTAATTATGTACAAATAGGAAGTCTGTAACAAGCATTACTAATATGGAGAACATTCATTATTCTAAAATCCTGATCATCTCCAGGAAGAGAAACTTTGTACCAATCATGGAATCTTCACATTATATAATCAGGGAAGGTTTTCTTCCTTCTCTGTTCCCAGAAGGTAATCACTACCTCATTTATGTGTTATTATTCTAAGTTTTGTAAGCAAGAAAAACAGGAATATTTACAATTAAAAAAAATGATATGAAAATAATAAATCCGATGGGCAAAGCCATAGAAATTAAGCCGAAGTAAAAGATAAAGTAAAAATGAAAGATACAATAAAAAAAAAAGGATAAAGTAAAAAAGATACAATGAAACAAAAAAGATAACATAAAAAAGATACAATGAAACAAAAAAGATAACATAAAAAAGATACAATGAAACAAAAAAGATAACATAAAAAAGATACAATGAAAATAAGAAGACAAAATAAAAAAGAAACAATAAAAATAAAAAGATAACATTTTTTAAAAAATACAATAAAATTAAAAAGATACAATAAAAAAAAGTAAAAAAAATACAATGAAACAAAAAAGATAACATAAAAAAGATACAATGAAACAAAAAAAAGATAACATAAAAAAGATACAATGAAACAAAAAAGATAACATAAAAAAGATACAATGAAAATAAGAAGACAAAATAAAAAAGAAACAATAAAAACTAAAAGATAACATTTTTTAAAAAATACAATAAAATTAAAAAGATAAACTAAAAAAGATACAATGAAACTAAAAAGATAAAATAAATAAATACAAATTTCTCCTATGAATGTGATCTTGTGTTAGTGGGGAACACAAGGACCCCCTCCATATGAAATGCCCCCCCCCCCCCATTCTAGGACGGTCCCTTTACCTGGGTGCTCAGCGGAAGCGGACAGGTACGTCGATGACTCGGCTCTGAGTGACCGCACTGACTGCACTGGGTGGCTTATAAAGGCAGCTGTCCCGGCATATACTGAATCCCGCTGACCTTCAGGGACAACCCCTGACCTTTTCCCACCCGGGTAAATATAGCATCCCTGTCCTTGGTATGTGTAACCGGAGAGAGACTGACATTCATGGGACACTGTGGCATATTCTTCAAGGTGACAGAATGGAATCCGCAACACTCTGGCTGATATCATCCAAGAGAAGATGGTAGAAATCCCAATCTGTGAGGAATGAAAAGGGTTCACAGAACTGATCCTTACAAATAACTAGTCCCTAAAGATAAAGATCCGTCTATTATTATTTATCGATTAATAAATGATCCTTGATCAATAACTGTAGGTTTTTATGCAGCGTAGATGGACGAAACTTCCCCTGAGCCTATTGTACCTGGATAGCCAGCACCAGCGACTGTCAGAATACCCGAACAGCAGCTGCATCTGGTTGGAGGGAACTGTTATTCGACTGAATATTTTTGCACCCAGCCGCAGATTTGAAATTTCAGGCAGGAGGGGGCCCAAGAGGGCCATTCAACGAATTTCCTGATGAACAGGCTGGAAGTCGAACAGTGTTTGGCCAGCTTCAACATCAATTGACACTGAGAGCGCTCTCTCAACGTGGTGATATTGGAAACCATGAATGGAGAAAGGAGAATGCCCCAAAGGACGCACACCAGCGTGCCCGACAGTTGCTTGGGTAGAAGCAGCCTTAGCCCAGCTCCCTCCACCTCCATGACTGAGCACGAAACGCGCCGGAAGGTGTAGCCTGGATGGTCTTTTTCAATTCAGTGTACCGAGTCGAAAACAGGGTCTCCCCAGCCGGCACCCACAGAGTCACCAGATCGGAATGGAAGAGCCTGGAGGGGCACCTCTAGTTATTTTAAAGTGTTACTAAACCCAGGACCCTGCATTCACTATATCCGCTCTCCCCGGACCCTGCATTCACTATATCCGCTCTCTCCGGACCCCGCATTCACTACATCCGCTCTCCCCGGACCCTGCATTCACTATATCCGCTCTCCCCAGACCCCGCATTCACTATATCCACTCTCCCTGGACCCTGCATTCACTATATCCGCTCTCCCCGGACCCCGCATTCACTGTATCCGCTCTCCCCGGACCCCGCATTCACTGTATCCGCTCTCCCCGGACCCCGCATTCACTATATCCACTCTCCCCGGACCCTGCATTCACTATATCCGCTCTCCCCGGACCCCGCATTCATTATATCCGCTCTCCCCGGACCCTGCATTCACTATATCCGCTCTCCCCGGACCCCGCATTCATTATATCCGCTCTCCCCGGACCTTGCATTCACTATATCTGGTCTCCCCGGACCCTGCATTCACTATATCCGCTCTCCCCGGACCCTGCATTCACCATATCCGCTCTCCCCGGACCCTGCATTCACTATATCCGCTCTCCCCGGACCTTGCATTCACTATATCTGGTCTCCCCGGACCCCGCATTCACTATATCCGCTCTCCCTGTACCCTGCATTCACTATATCCGCTCTCCCCGGACCCTGCATTCACTATATCCGCTCTCCCTGGACCTTGCATTCACTATATCTGGTCTCCCCGGACCCCGCATTCACTATATCTGGTCTCCCCGGACCCTGCATTCACTATATCCGGTCTCCCCGGACCCTGCATTCATTATATCCGCTCTCCCCGGACCCTGCATTCACTATATCCGCTCTCCCCGGACCTTGCATTCACTATATCTGGTCTCCCCGGACCCCGCATTCACTATATCTGCTCTCCCCAGACCCTGAATTCACTATATCTGCTCTCCCCGGACCCCGCATTCACTATATCCGCTCTCCCCGGACCCTGCATTCACTATATCCGATCTCCCCGGACTCTGCATTCACTATATCCGATCTCCCCGGACTCTGCATTCACTATATCCAATCTCTCTGGACCCTGCATTCACTATATCCGCTCTCCCCGGACCCTGCATTCATTATATCCGCTCTCCCCGGACCCTGCATTCACTATATCCGCTCTCCCCGGACCCTGCATTCACTATATCTGGTCTCCCCGGACCCCGCATTCACTATATCCGCTCTCCCCGGACCCCGCATTCACTATATCCGCTCTCCCCGGACCCCGCATTCACTATATCCGCTCTCCCCGGACCCTGCATTCACTATATCTGGTCTCCCCGGACCCCGCATTCACTATATCTGGTCTCCCCGGACCCTGCATTCACTATATCTGCTCTCCCCGGACCCTGCATTCACTATATCCGCTCTCCCCGGACCTCGCATTCACTATATCCGCTCTCCCCAGATCCTGCATTCACTATATCTGTTTCATATATTCGTTGGTCCGGGAAGATTGCTGTACTGTATATTCAACACATTATCATATTGGAGGATTCAAATCGGAAGGATTTCATCTTTTCGGATACTAGTCGAACCCACCAAGAGAAATGCCGTGAGCTGACTGGACAATATGAACTGGCGTCATGTGCAATTAACAAATGGAAAGAAATTCGGATCCATTCAGTTCTGAATCGGAATTATTGAATGAATTTGAAAAATGTAATTTGTTTCCCCATTGGCCGGAACTAATATCGCATCATGTGACCTCGTCCAAATGAAACAAATGCATTCCTTAATGCAAAAATTCAACATTTAAATTATGCTTTAAAATTCTCGCTGATAAATGACATTTCCCTGCCGGCTGCCAGCTTTGGGGGTCCCTCAAAATCCATACCCGGCCCTTACTCCTGATGAGAGTCTGGTATAGAATTTGAGGGGGAACCCTAAAAAAAAAAAAACTGATGCCACAAACTCCTTGTGCAGAGCAGAGTATTTCAGGAGAGGAGTTATAGAGGAAGGAGAGGAGTCCTCCAGCAGAGCAGAGTATTTCAGGAGAGGAGAGTTATAGAGGAAGGAGCGGAGTCCTCCAGCAGAGCAGAGTATTTCAGGAGAGGAGAGTTATAGAGGAAGGAGCGGAGTCCTCCAGCATTGCAGAGTATTTCAGGAGAGGAGAGTTATAGAGGAAGGAGCGGAGTCCTCCAGCATTGCAGAGTATTTCAGGAGAGGAGAGTTATAGAGGAAGGAGCGGAGTCCTCCAGCAGCGCAGAGTATTTCAGGAGAGGAGAGTTATAGAGGAAGGAGCGGAGTCCTCCAGCAGCGCAGAGTATTTCAGGAGAGGACAGTTATAGAGGAAGGAGCGGAGTCCTCCGGCAGCGCAGAGTATTTCAGGAGAGGAGAGTTATAGAGGAAGGGGCGGAGTCCTCCAGCAGTGCAGAGTATTTCAGGAGAGGAGTTATAGAGGAAGGAGCGGAGTCCTCCGGCAGAGCAGAGTATTTCAGGAGAGGAGTTATAGAGGAAGGAGCGGAGTCCTCCAGCAGAGCAGAGTATTTCAGGAGAGGAGAGTTATAGAGGAAGGAGCGGAGTCCTCCAGCAGAGCAGAGTATTTCAGGAGAGGAGAGTTATAGAGGAAGGAGCGGAGTCCTCCGGCAGCGCAGAGTATTTCAGGAGAGGAGAGGTATAGAGGAAGGAGCGGAGTCCTCCAGCAGTGCAGAGTATTTCAGGAGAGGAGTTATAGAGGAAGGAGCGGAGTCCTCCAGCAGTGCAGAGTATTTCAGGAGAGGAGAGTTACAGAGGAAGGAGCGGAGTCCTCCGGCAGCGCAGAGTATTTCAGGAGAGGAGTTATAGAGGAAGGAGCGGAGTCCTCCAGCAGTGCGGAGTATTTCAGGAGAGGAGAGTTATAGAGGAAGGAGCGGAGTCCTCCAGCAGCGCAGAGTATTTCAGGAGAGGAGAGTTATAGAGGAAGGAGCGGAGTCCTCCAGCAGAGCAGAGTATTTCAGGAGAGGAGTTATAGAGGAAGGAGAGGAGTCCTCCAGCAGTGCAGAGTATTTCAGGAGAGGAGAGTTATAGAGGAAGGAGCGGAGTCCTCCGGCAGCGCAGAGTATTTCAGGAGAGGAGAGTTATAGAGGAAGGAGCGGAGTCCTCCAGCAGTGCAGAGTATTTCAGGAGAGGAGAGTTATAGAGGAAGGAGCGGAGTCCTCCAGCAGTGCAGAGTATTTCAGGAGAGGAGTTATAGAGGAAGGAGCGGAGTCCTCCAGCAGTGCAGAGTATTTCAGGAGAGGAGTTATAGAGGAAGGAGAGGAGTCCTCCAGCAGTGCAGAGTGTTTCAGGAGAGGAGAGTTATAGAGGAAGGAGCGGAGTCCTCCAGCAGTGCAGAGTATTTCAGGAGAGGAGTTATAGAGGAAGGAGCGGAGTCCTCCAGCAAAGCAGAGTATTTCAGGAGAGGAGAGTTATAGAGGAAGGAGCGGAGTCCTCCAGCAGTGCAGAGTATTTCAGGAGAGGAGTTATAGAGGAAGGAGCGGAGTCCTCCAGCAGTGCAGAGTATTTCAGGAGAGGAGTTATAGAGGAAGGAGCGGAGTCCTCCAGCAGTGCAGAGTATTTCAGGAGAGGAGTTATAGAGGAAGGAGCGGAGTCCTCCAGCAGTGCAGAGTGTTTCAGGAGAGGAGAGTTATAGAGGAAGGAGCGGAGTCCTCCAGCAGTGCAGAGTATTTCAGGAGAGGAGAGTTATAGAGGAAGGAGCGGAGTCCTCCAGCAGTGCAGAGTGTTTCAGGAGAGGAGAGTTATAGAGGAAGGAGCGGAGTCCTCCAGCAGAGCAGAGTATTTCAGGAGAGGAGTTATAGAGGAAGGAGCGGAGTCCTCCAGCAGTGCAGAGTATTTAAGGAGAGGAGAGTTATAGAGGAAGGAGCGGAGTCCTCCAGCAGTGCAGAGTGTTTCAGGAGAGGAGAGTTATAGAGGAAGGAGCGGAGTCCTCCAGCAGTGCAGAGTGTTTCAGGAGAGGAGAGTTATAGAGGAAGGAGCGGAGTCCTCCGGCAGTGCAGAGTATTTCAGGAGAGGAGAGTTATAGAGGAAGGAGCGGAG
Source organism: Staurois parvus (assembly GCF_062004578.1). Classification (NCBI taxonomy): domain Eukaryota; kingdom Metazoa; phylum Chordata; class Amphibia; order Anura; family Ranidae; genus Staurois; species Staurois parvus. The sequence goes on from NW_028319436.1 coordinate 246,136, forward strand.
TCCTCCAGCAGTGCAGAGTATTTCAGGAGAGGAGAGTTATAGAGGAAGGAGCGGAGTCCTCCAGCAGTGCAGAGTGTTTCAGGAGAGGAGAGTTATAGAGGAAGGAGCGGAGTCCTCCAGCAGAGCAGAGTATTTCAGGAGAGGAGTTATAGAGGAAGGAGCGGAGTCCTCCAGCAGTGCAGAGTATTTAAGGAGAGGAGAGTTATAGAGGAAGGAGCGGAGTCCTCCAGCAGTGCAGAGTGTTTCAGGAGAGGAGAGTTATAGAGGAAGGAGCGGAGTCCTCCAGCAGTGCAGAGTGTTTCAGGAGAGGAGAGTTATAGAGGAAGGAGCGGAGTCCTCCGGCAGTGCAGAGTATTTCAGGAGAGGAGAGTTATAGAGGAAGGAGCAGAGAGTGGATTGCAAAATTTTTTTTTTAACATTTCTATCCTGCGCTGTAATAAAAGAATCCCCATCTGATTGGTTGTTGTGGGTAACACAGACAGTCTCATCTCCTCCGTCTCCAGGATTAGTTGGGCAGACGTGATGAATAAGTCATGTGTTTGTCGGTGATGTATGATTGGCTGGTGCAGTCTGGCGCAGTGCGGCGCAGCCCTGGGACACATTAATGCAGATCACTTCCAGCGCTGCCAGGTAATTACATTAATTTCCTGGCTGCTCGTCCTCTGCGTGTGTCTCTGGGGTCGCCTCCAGTCCCCGGACATTACACACACGTGTATTACTTACCTCTCCAGAGAGCGCCAATCCCCTCTGACTGCAACACCATAATTAAATGTCTGTATTCCTCCTCTGAGCCGTGCTGCTCCATGCGCTGTCTATGTACCTTGGTATTGTTAGAGCTGCGATTTCTACACCATGAAGTATTTCTGCATTACTTTCCAATCTGGGAGAACAAAGCCATTGGAAGGGTTACAGCAATTCTTTATGGCTCCATTCACATTAGCATTTTTTTTTAAGCTCACAAAAACGCTGGATAAAAAAATTGCTGGTAATAGCCTTTTATAGTAGTGTTTTAAGAGCATTATCATTTTATTAGCATTTTGACAGCATGTAGAAAAAAAAGAAGAAAAGCTGTTGGGAGCCTTTTAGCAGCATTTTTTTTCTGCTGGAAAACGGCTCCAAAAAACTCCAGAAAAACTAATTTTTTTTTTGCTTCTAGAAGCTGAAGCTGAAAAAACACTAAATGGCCGGCAGTGGTGTGTGTAGATGTGTGTATGTCTGCGGTCATGTATGTATTATTATATGATCGGTAGATGTGTGTGCGCCTGCGGTCATGTATGTATTATTATATGATCAGTAGATGTATGTGTGTCTGCGGTCATGTATGTATTATTATATGATCAGTAGATGTGTGTGTGTCTGCGGTCATGTATGTATCATTATATGATCAGTAGATGTGTGTGTCTGCGGTCATGTATGTATCATTAGATGATCAGTAGATGTGTGTGTCTGCGGTCATGTATGTATCATTATATGATCAGTAGATGTGTGTGTCTGCGGTCATGTATGTATTATTATACGATCAGTAGATGTGTGTGTGTGTCTGCGGTCATGTATGTATTATTATACAATCAGTAGATGTGTGTGTGTGTCTGCGGTCATGTATGTATTATTATACGATCAGTAGATGTGTGTGTGTGTCTGCGGTCATGTATGTATTAATATATGATCAGTAGATGTGTGTGCGTCTGCAGTCATGTATGTATTATTATATGATCAGTAGATGTATGTGTGTCTGCGGTCATGTATGTATTAATATATGATCAGTAGATGTATGTGTGTCTGCAGTCATGTATGTATTATTATATGATCAGTAGATGTGTGTGCGTCTGCAGTCATGTATGTATTATTATATGATCAGTAGATGTGTGTGTGTCTGCGGTCATGTATCTATTATTATATGATCAGTAGATGTATGTGTGTCTGCGGTCATGTATGTATTAATATATGATCAGTAGATGTATGTGTGTCTGCGGTCATGTATGTATTAATATATGATCAGTAGATGTATGTGTGTCTGCAGTCATGTATGTATTATTATATGATCAGTAGATGTGTGTGCGTCTGCAGTCATGTATGTATTATTATATGATCAGTAGATGTGTGTGTGTCTGCGGTCATGTATGTATTAATATATGATCAGTAGATGTATGTGTGTCTGCAGTCATGTATGTATTATTATATGATCAGTAGATGTGTGTGCGTCTGCAGTCATGTATGTATTATTATATGATCAGTAGATGTGTGTGTGTCTGCGGTCATGTATCTATTATTATATGATCAGTAGATGTATGTGTGTCTGCAGTCATGTATGTATTATTATATGATCAGTAGATGTGTGTGTGTGTGTGTGTGTCTGCGGTGATGTATGTACCAATGTTTACATGCCTTTTATATGTATACATTGTAGCATGATCAGTGTGTATACACATGTCTCCTGTAGTATGGAGGCCTCTTGTTCTATATATATCGGCTCTGGCGGGTGGAAGGGACATAAGTGGTCCCTGGTGAGTTAACCTCTGACCCCCCAGATGTCCCCGGAGTCCTATCCCCGTCTCTGTATGTGTCAGGACTAGATGGCACACATGGGACATAGAAGGACAGTTGGGGATTTTTTAATATTTGCAAACCAGAGATGTCACTGGTGGGACCGGCTACTAGGACTGATCACATGATCCGTGGGATGTGTTCACAGCAATGCACTGAACATGCGGTCACACCTTTATCATGCATTGCGTTAGGAACCTGAATGGCCAGCAATGCACCAAAGATGCCGCGTGCTGCATTTTGTTTTAATACAACACAATGGAGGAGAATTACTAAAACTGGAGCACTCAGAATCTGGTGCAGGCAGGGGCGGACTGACCATTTGGAAACTCGGGCACTGCCCGAGGGCCCGGGGTCAGTAGGGGGCCCCATGAGATGCCCCTGGTACCTTTTTCATAGGCTTTTTTGAGTTTGGGCAAGGACACAGGGGCCCCATGATCCCCTATTGCCCGGGGGCCCCATGAGTTGTCAGTCCGCCCCTGGGTGCAGCTGTGCATGGCGGCCAATCAGCTTCTAACTTCAGCTTGTTCAATGAAGCTTTGACAATAAAACCTGGAAGCTGATTGGTTTCTGTGCAGAGCTGCGCCGGATTGTGCACCCACCAGTTTTAGTAGACCCCCACCCCCATGTATAGATGGCTCATCTAGGGTCACACCTATGCGCTTTCCATTGCATTTTGCAAATTTGTTTTGATTTCCTATGGGACAGGTTCACATCTCCGCGTTTTCCCCGGTGCGTTTTTTGGAAATGGTCAAGACTTTTTTAAATGCAAACCGCTGAGTTTTTTGGTTCAATAGATTTCAATGGAGACAGTTCAGAAATGCATGTAGTATGTTTTTGATGCATTTTTGCTCCCCAAGGAGCGGGGTCTGCCTGGCCCCCTACTAGGAGCAGGGGCGGACTGACAACTCATGGGGCCCCCGGGCAATAGGGGATCATGGGGCACCTGTGTCCTCACCCACACTCAAAAAAGCCTATGAAAAAGGTACCAGGGGCATCTCATGGGGCCCCCTACTGACCCCGGGCCCTCAGGCAGTGCCCAAGTTTCCAAATGGTCAGTCCGCCCCTGACTAGGTGCCTTGAGCCCCGGAGATTTTGGGGGTTAGAGGCCCTTTCTCTTCAGAGGATTGGCTATTTCTCTAGTGATTTCACTGTGCACTTTTTTGTTCGCAGGGGTCTGACAAAGCACCGCAAAGAGGAGATCTGCAAAAAGAAAAAAAGAGTGGTGGTACCATCGCTTCCGATGAGTAGGGTGTAGGTTCTCAGAGCTGCCCCAGGGGGGAAAGGCACCTGGCCAGGTTCTCACCTTCCTATGGGGTCTGTGTTCAGGGGAGCCCCGCCTAGGTGCTTAGGTGGACCTTACCCCCGCAAAGTCCCTGAAGAATGGGGTCTGGCTGGTTTGGGCAGGGTGGACCATGAGTACCCTCGTCCCAGTCAGGAGTCTTGCACCCAGTGGATCAGGACCAGGGTCCTTTCTCTTCAAAGGACGACCATGTACACACTTTAGGAACTTTTTGTGTGCTGCACTTTTTGTGCGCAATTTATTATTGCACCTGATGTTAATTGTAAGCGTGTGCACCGTACCATGGGGCTTAAAAAGAAAAACGTGGTGGGAAAAGGTCATGTAGCACCCAAGGCGAAAGGGCCAAGGTACAGCCAATCCAACGCCAAACACCATCCCTTCATTCTATACAGAAAGGGCCAAGGTACAGCCAATTTACGGCCAATCCACCGCCAAACACCATTCCTTCATTCCATACAGAAAGGGCCAAAGTAAGGCCAATCCTACGCCAAACACCAACCCTTCATTCCATACAGAAAGGGCCAAGGTACGGCCAAGGTACGGCCAATCCACGCCAAACACCATTCCTTCATTCCATACAGAAAGGGCCAAGGTAAGGCCAATCCTACGCCAAACACTAACCCTTCATTCCATACAGAAAGGGCCAAGGTAGGGGCAGTCAACCACTAAACACCAACCCTTTATTCCATACAGAAAGGGCCAAGGTAGGGGCAGTCAACCACTAAACACCAACCCTTCATTCCATACAGAAAGGGCCAAGGTATAGCAAATCCATTGCCAAACACCAACCCTTCATTCCATACAGAAAGGGCCAAGGTACGGCCAATCATCCGCCAAACACCATCCCTTCATTCCATACAGAAAGGACCAAGGTAAGGCCAATCCTACACCAAACACCAACCCTTCATTCCATACAGAAAGGGCCAAGGTATGGCCAATCCACTACCAAACACCAACCCTTCATTCCATACAGAAAGGACCAAGGTATGGCCAATCCACCACCAAACACTATCCCTTTATTCCATACAGAAAGGGCCAAGGTAAGGCCAATCCCACGCCAAACACCAACCCTTCATTCCATACAGAAAGGGCCAAGGTAAGGCCAATCCCCTGCCAAACACCAACCCTTCATTCCATACAGAAAGGGCCAAGGTACAGCCAATCACCCGCCAAACACCAACCCTCCATTCCATACAGAAAGGGCCAAGGTAAGGCCAATCCCACGCCAAACACCAACCCTTCATTCCATACAGAAAGGGCCAAGGTACAGCCAATCACCCGCCAAACACCAACCCTTCATTCCATACAGAGCCAAGTGTTATTGTTTGATGCTAAGTGATTTGTATGGAATTTGTTAATGATAACAAGAAAACCAGTCAAATGGATCCCGTGCAGCCAGCAGCAATATTCCTTCCCCCCTCATCAACAATAGATCCACCCCAGCAGAAATAGCCCCCTGGCTGCAACAACATTACATTACATTACATTACATTGAGTTTATATAGCGCCAAAGGGTTTGCTCAGCGCTGTACAATAGAGGGGGGACAATACATGAAACATTACAGCAACTACAAACAGCACACGAGGGGTTATAGGGCCCTACTCTTTCGAGCTTACAGTCTAGGAGGGAGGGGGTAGAGGTACAGGAGGAAGTGGCTGTGGGGGATGGAGTGGTAGGAGGAATGAAGGAGAGCAGCAGTTAGGTGAGGGTGGGGTAGGCTTCCCTGAAGAGGTGGGTTTTCAGGGAGCGCCTGAAGGTGAGGAGGGAAGGTGACAGTCTGATGGATTGGGGTAGTGAGTTCCAGAGGATGGGGGAGGACCTGGAGAAGTCTTGCAGACGTGCGTGTGAGGAGGAGACCAGGGAGCAAGATAGAAGGAGGTCCTGTGAAGAGCGAAGGGTACGGGTAGGGTGGTACTTGGGAATCAGGTTGGTGAGGTAGTTAGGGGCAGTGTTGTGAATGGCTTTGTAGGTCAGAGTGAGTAGTTTGAATTTGATGCGTTGGGCGATAGGGAGCCAGTGGAGGGATAGGCAGAGGGGGGTGGCAGAGGTGGAGCGGGTGGTGAGGTGGATGAGTCTAGCCGCTGAGTACAACAGATCTCCCAGCAGCCAGGATCAATAGACCGCCCAGCAGCCAGCAACAAATAGACCCCTCCCATCAACAGCAGATCCCTCCCAGCAACAAAGGGCCCCCAGAACAGTCAGCCACCCCCAGCAACAATAGAGCCCCCTGAAAAAATAGATCCACTCCTGCAACAATGGATCCCCCAGCACACCCCAGCTCCCCTTGCCATTACATACATTCAGTGCTGGAGGGGGTGCTCCTCTCAAGACCTGATCGCTGGTTCACGTGTCACCTCCTCCCATCCTCGCCTCCAGGACTTCTCCCGAGCTTCTCCCACCCTATGGAACTCCCTACCTTGATAACACCTTCATAAATAAACCTATGGATGTAATATAAATACCTTCATGGATATATACATTTATTTAAATATGGATTTAAAACAAATGGTCATTACAAATACACAATTCATGACCAGCTGCAATAATTGGTATAACAATGTCTTATGAAAATAATTTTTTTAAAAACAGTTACTGTGCCAATTTAAAATCTCTTCAGGGCAGTTTTAGACGCTGGTAATAGCTTGGTGTACAGATGAGAAAATCCATGACACAAGAATTAATTCAGCAAGCAGAGCTTCCAGCAACACTGTGCACACAGGTCCCTGATACAGCCTATCAGAAGACTACAGGCACCGACTCTGCAGCGCCACCTGCTGCCTCGCTCCTTCCCTACACAGCTGGCAGCACGCTACTGGAATGGACTCCACAGCGCCACCTGCTGCCTCGCTCCTTCCCTACACAGCTGGCAGCACGCTACTGGAATGGACTCCACAGCGCCACCTGCTGCCTCGCTCCTTCCCTACACAGCTGGCAGCACGCTACTGGAATCGACTCCACAGCGCCACCTGCTGCCTCGCTCCTTCCCTACACAGCTGGCAGCACGCTACTGGAATCGACTCCACAGCGCCACCTGCTGCCTCGCTCCTTCCCTACACAGCTGGCAGTACGCTACTGGAATCGACTCCACAGCGCTACCTGATGGTTGATCTCACATCACATGTCTATAGGGAAGGGAATCAAGCAAGTCTGTTGTAGAAAATGAACTTTTCAGTCAATAAAAAAATAATTAAAACGCTTGAAAGTGATATAGCAAACATGTAAAGACATATGTGCGCTGAATACTGCTTTGCTGCAAAATTACAGAAAAAAATTGTGGAGCCGCCCGAACAGGGACTTGAACCCTGGACCCTCAGATTAAAAGTCTGATGCTCTACCGACTGAGCTATCCGGGCTCCATGGAGGAGTTAGTGGTTGAAGCGCATGATAATTAAACACAAAGACTAATTTTTAGTTGATTTCTTGCAGCCATTCTATGGTATATGTGTATGAGAGTGAGTATATACAGGTGAAACTTGAAAAATTAGAATATGGGGCAAAAGTTCATTTATTTCAGTGCAGCAACTTAAAAGGTGAAACTAATATATGAGATAGACTCATTACATGCAAAGCAAGATAGTTCAAGCCGTGATTTGTCATCATTGTGATGATTATGGCTTACAGCTCATGAAAACCCCAAATCCACAATCTCAGAAAATGAGCATATTGTGAAAAAGTGGAATATTCTCGGCTCAAAGTGTCCCACTCTAATCAGCTAATTAAGCCATACCACCTGCAAAGGGTTCCTGAGCCTTTAAATGGTCTCTCAGTCTGGTTCAGTAGGAATCACAATCATGGGAAAGACTGCTGACCTGACACCATCACTGACACCCTCCATAAGGAGGGAAAGCCTCAAAAGGTCATTGCAAAAGAAGTTGGATGTTCCCAAAGTGCTGTATCAAAGCACATTAATAGAAAGTTATGTGGAAGGGAAAAGTGTGGAAGAAAAAGGTGCACAAGCAGCAGGGATGACCGCGGCCTGGAGAGGATTGTCAGGAAAAGGCCATTCAAAAGTGTTTCACAAGGAGTGGACTGAGGCTGGAGTCAGTGCATCAAGAGCCACCACACACAGACGGATCCTGGACATGGGCTTCAAATATGTCGTATTCCTCTTGACAAGCCGCTCCTGAACAACGAACAACATCAGAAGCGTCTTACCTGGGCTAAAGAAAAACAGACCTGGTCTGCTGCTCAGTGGTCCAAAGTCCTCTTTTCTGACGAGAGCAACTTTTGCATCTCATTTGGAAACCAAGGACCCCGAGTATGGAGGAAGAATGGAGAGGCCCAAGGACCCTGAGTATGGAGGAAGAATGGAGAGGCCCAAGGACCCCGAGTATGGAGGAAGAATGGAGAGGCCCAAGGACCCCGAGTATGGAGGAAGAATGGAGAGGCACAAGGACCCCGAGTATGGAGGAAGAATGGAGAGGCACAAGGACCCCGAGTATGGAGGAAGAATGGAGAGGCCCAAGGACCCCGAGTATGGAGGAAGAATGGAGAGGCCCAAGGACCCCGAGTATGGAGGAAGAATGGAGAGGCACAAGGACCCCGAGTATGGAGGAAGAATGGAGAGGCACAAGGACCCCGAGTATGGAGGAAGAATGGAGAGGCACAAGGACCCCGAGTATGGAGGAAGAATGGAGAGGCCCAAGGACCCCGAGTATGGAGGAAGAATGGAGAGGCCCAAGGACCCCGAGTATGGAGGAAGAATGGAGAGGCCCATGGACCCCGAGTATGGAGGAAGAATGGAGAGGCACAAGGACCCCGAGTATGGAGGAAGAATGGAGAGGCTCAAGGACCCCGAGTATGGAGGAAGAATGGAGAGGCCCAAGGACCCCGAGTATGGAGGAAGAATGGAGAGGCCCAAGGACCCCGAGTATGGAGGAAGAATGGAGAGGCCCAAGGACCCCGAGTATGGAGGAAGAATGGAGAGGCCCAAGGACCCAGAGTATGGAGGAAGAATGGAGAGGTCCAAGGACCCCGAGTATGGAGGAAGAATGGAGAGGCACACACTGCAAGATGCTTGAAGTCCAGTGTGAGGTTTCCACAGTCTGTGTTGATTTGGGGAGCCATGTCATCTGCTGGTGTTGGTCCACTGTGCTTCATTAAGTCCAGGGTCAATGCAGCCGTCTACCAGGAGATTTTGGAGCACTTCATGCTTCCTTCCACAGACGAGCTTTATGGGGATGCTGACTTCATTTTCCAGCAGGACTTGGCTCCGCCCACACTGCCAAAAGCACCAAAACCTGGTTCAATGACCGTGGGATTACTGTGCTTGATTGGCCAGCAAACTCACCTGACCTGAACCCCATAGAGAATCTATGGGGCATTGCCAAGAGACAGATGAGAGACATGAGACCGAACAATGCAGAAGAGCTGAAGGCCGCTATTGAAGCATCCTGGTCTTCCATAACACCTCAGCAGTGCCACAGGCTGATAGCTTCCATGCCACGCCGCATTGAGGCAGTAATTGCTGCAAAAGGGGCCCAAACCAAGTACTGAGTACATATGCATGCTTCTACTTTTCAGAGGTCCGATATTGTTCTATGTACAATCCTTGTTTTATTGATTGCATGGAATATTCTCATTTTCTGAGATTGTGGATTTGGGGTTTTCATGAGCTGTAAGCCATAATCATCACAATGATGACAAATCACGGCTTGAACTATCTTGCTTTGCATGTAATGAGTCTCATATATTAGTTTCACCTTTTAAGTTGCTGCACTGAAATAAATGAACTTTTGCACCATATTCTAATTTTTCGAGTTTCACCTGTATATAGATATATTTCAGAATTTTTAATTAAAGGAAGACTATCTATCTATATACAGTATACACAATCCAAAATATTCATAGCTCTTGATGAATCTAAAGCTTACCTTTGCACTGGAGGAATGTGCAGTTTATTGCAGCCAGAGAAGACTGGCACCTTACAAGTCTTAGCAACCCAAAATGTACAGAATTGCATTACTCTGGGTTGCGGGGCCAAAGACAAAAGTACACGCCCCTTTCTCTAGTGCGTTAGGGAGCCAATTAAACAAACGGGCTGCCCCAACACAACGCACGGCAATGCACGAAATAGCACACGCCAACACACTTTGTGATACGAACCTCAAAGGAGCGAACCCTGAGATTGTGCAGTCAGATAGTACAATGTATAGCCAGCTTCAGATTGGAATGGATCTGGGATTTTTATTGTGGTTTGGATTGCATGGAGATCGTACAATCTGATTGTATAGTGTTTGGCCATCTTAAAGCTCACCATACATGTTACAGTCTTGATTGTACGACCTCCTTCAGATCTACCAAAAAGTATGCAGTGCAATGACCGACCTGATAGGATATAAATGGATTGGCTCTATTAGGTAGAACCTCATATTACGAGGTTTTGATAAATCTTAGGTTGATTGTAAAGAGTATATACATATTCTTTACAATCAATGTAAGATTTATCAAAACCTCGTATTATGAGGTCCTACCTAATACGGTCCTACAGCCAGTTTGTATTGTGTTTGGTGAGCCTAAGGCCCCGTTCACATGGGTAGAAAAAGGCAATTGATCTGCATTTTGGCCTGCTACCTAAAACCTACCATGGCAGCGGGAGGGGGAGGTGGCTTCCAATTTAACTTGGCTTACCGAGTCTTACAGGTGGTACCGCGTGTCAAACTCCCCCCCATTGAGGCCAATATATGAATGCTGCTGCCATCCACCTTACTAACCATTCTGTATCAGCCACCCCTCTCTGCCAATCCCTCCACTGGCCTCCACCCCTCTCTACCAATCCCTCCACTGACCTCCACTCAGTGTCCTCCACCCCTCTCTTCCAATCCCTCCACTGACCTCCACTCAGTGTCCTCCACCCCTCTCTGCCAATCCCTCCACTGACCTCCACTCAGTGTTCTCCACCCCTCTCTGCCAATCCCTCCACTGGCCTCCATTCAGTGTCCTCCATCCCTCTCTGCCAATCCCTCCACTGGCCTCCATTCAGTGTCCTCCATCCCTCTCTGCCAATCCCTCCACTGGCCTCCACTCAGTGTCCTCCATCTCTCTCTGCCATTCCCTCCACTGGCCTCCATTTGGTGTCCTCCATCTCTCTCTGCCAATCCCTCCACTGGCCTTCCCTCAGTGTCCTCCACCCCTCTCTGCCAATCCCTCCACTGGCCTCCACTCAGTGTCCTCCACCGCTCTCTGCCAATCTCTCCACTAGCCTCCACTCAGTGTCCTCCATCCCTCTCTGCCAATCCCTCCACTGGCCTTCCCTCAGTGTCCTCCACCCCTCTCTGCCAATCCCTCCACTGGCCTCCACTCAGTGTCCTCACCGCTCTCTGCCAATCTCTCCACTAGCCCCCATTCAGTGTCCTCCACCCCTCTCTGCCAATCCCTCCACTGGCTCACATTCAGTGTCCTCTACCCCTCTCTGCCAATCCCTCCACTGGCCCCCATTCAGTGTCCTTCACCCCTCTCTGCCAATCCTTCCACTGGCCCCCATTCAGTGTCCTCCACCCCTCTCTGCCAATCCTTCCACTGGCCCCTATTCAGTGTCCTCCACCCCTCTCTGCCAATCCCTCCACTGGCCTCCACTCAGTGTCCTCCATCCCTCTCTGCCAATCCCTCCACTGGCCTTCCCTCAGTGTCCTCCACCCCTCTCTGCCAATCCCTCCACTGGCCCCCACTCAGTGTCCTCCACCCCTCTCTGCAAATCCCTCCACTGGCTCCCCATTGCCCAACGGATAAAATTCAAAACACTAACAATAACATATAAAGCCATTTATAACTCTGCCCCAAATTACATCACCAATCTTGTTTCTAAATATCACCCCAACCGTACTCTCCGCTCCTCCCATGACCTCCTGCTCTCTAGCTCCCTTGTCTCCTCCTCCCATGCTCGTCTCCAGGACTTCTCCAGAGCTTCCCTCATCCTCTGGAACTCTCTACCCCAATTTATCAGACTATCGCCTACTCTGCTCACTTTTAGGCGATCTCTGAAAACCTCTCTTCAGGGAAGCCTATCCTGTCCTCAGCTAACAATGGAATGTTCTACTCTTCCAACCAGTCCATCCCCCTCAGTTACTACCTTTTGTACCACCAGCCCCTCCCTCTTAGATTGTAAGCTCCCAGGATCAGGACCCTCTTAACCCTCTTGTATTGAACTTTATTGTCTCCCGTTATATTGTAAAGCGCTGAGCAAACTGTTGGCGCCATATAAATCCTGTATAATAATATATAAGCGATAAAATATCTGCTTTTTCATATTGTGGAAGAGGGAGAAAGTAAATGGCACATAATGGTAATTTTGCTGAAAGGAAGTTCTGATTCAGATCTGGGTTCAACGATCCATCCCCCCCCATCCTTCATATCAATCGCCCTATGTGTGCGATTTGTTTTTAAGCCAGTCACATGAGACTGCAAGCTCCTCTTCCCCCTTGACTCTTCTGCAGGATAGGTGGTGCTCATGTTGGTGCCGCTCTTTGTAAATGAAAGGTTTTATGGTTATCTCCCCTCGGGGGCGGAGCACTGACACCCTGCCCTGTCTTCTGGGAGGCGTGACACCGGGCGTCATTACTTGGAAGACGGAGGACATCTTGTGGCAAAGTGGTGGAGGTACTATGGGGACAATTCCAGATTGAAGAGGGGTATTGCTGTCTGAGATACTCTGTTTTTTTTTTTAAGGGGGGCAATAGAGAAAACATAGTAGGGCTTTAATTCCGAGTTTCTTGCCTACCGGTTGTAGTGGTGACACCATTTGTTTACATTTTGGTATGCTGGACTTGTGCAGGCCATACACGGATCGAATTCCCAACCAGGGGCGGACTGACAACTCATGGGGCCCCCGGGCAATAAGGGATCATGGGGCCCCTGTGTCCTTGGCCAAACTCAAAAAAGTCTATGAAAAAGGTACCAGGGGCATCTCATGGGGCCCCCTACTGACCCCGGGCCCTCGGGCAGTGCCCCAGTTTCCAACTGGTCAGTCCGCCCCTGTTCACAACTAATTTTCTTTAGAAAATCGGAAATTTTGTGCGTTTTGTAATCCGATGGCGCCACCATTGATTTCAAAGTTCAATGAACCAAGCCTCCAATTTCAAGTTGCTACAGAAAATAATTTTCGAAGCCAAGAATTCTCTTTTCTTTCCAGGTCACAGCTTTATATTTCTTGCACGATTCTCCCATCATTGATTCGAAATTCGTTCATTTTTCCAAAAATCTCCAGCACGACCGATCACTCAAATTCGATGGTCACACGAAAATTGGCCATTTCTGTGACCCACTAATGATGCGAAATTCGAACTAAAATTCTTAGAAAAGATTTTCGAAAGAAAAGTCTTTCAGAATTGGACCCGCGTACGGCCGGCTTAAGAGCCCTCTATCCAGAGAACGGATCGCTTGCAGGTCTGAAAATTCTTGTCATAGGATCATCGTAGAAGTTTAACACGGATTGGTTCCAATGTTACTGTTTTATTACTGAGCAAGCTGGCCAGATCAACCGGCGGATGGAGGTTTTCGTAACACGGTGGTAGGAGATTTTTTCTCTCTCTGCCTGTCAAAGACCTAAACTCATGAAATGAGTGCAGAACAGCTTGATGTATTCATCGGGTATTTGGTAGAGACATGTCAAGTAAGCACATTTTGTCATAAAACATTTATATAAAAACACATAGAAAAATATATATTAAAAACAATAATATGAATCTCACACACAGTATAAAAATACAAAGAAAACACAAAGGAACAAATACTCTGCAGTCCTGTCCAAAGCTTATTAAATAGTGACCACGAGGTCCCCTACAATGACCCTCCTCCACCCAGCTGCACATACTCTGCTCTGCTTTACTGCTCGATGCTCCAGTCCACTGCCAGAAAAAACAAGTGAAGGCCCCGGGTCACTGAGAACCCAACGGCCAACCTAAGAGACATCATCACCCACTCCGAAAGGTTTGGCAACACTAAATAACACCAACGCAACCCACTGATGATCAAACGTCATTGTTATCTATTTACATGCCGGGGGGAATCCGGGGCTCTTGTACCCCTACAACCCCCCTAAACCCCTCCCCCCCCGCACACACAAAATTTTTCTTTTCCTTTTTTTTTTCCCATGTTCTGCCTTTCCTCTTTTTCCCTACCCCCTACACCATCCTCCCTCCCATCCCCCCTCCTATCCCATCCCCCCTCCTATCCTCCCCTATCCCATTCTCCCTCCTATCCTCCCTTTCCCCTAGACAATCCTCCCTCCCCCTATCCTCCCTCCTCTGCTCCCCTTTACCCCAACCCAATCCCCCCTCCCCCTATCCTCCCCTTCCCCCAACCCAATCCCCCCTCCCCCTAACCTCCCCTTCCCCCCTCCTATCCTCCCCTTCCCCCTACCCCATCCTCTCTCCTCTCCCTAACCCCCCCCATCCTCCCCTTCCCTCTACACCATCCTCTCTCCTCTCCTTTCCCTAGCCCCCGTCCTATCCTCCCCTTCCCCCTACCACATCCTCTCTGCTCCTCCACTTCTCCACCCCCCTACCTTATCCCCTCTGCTCCTTCCCCACCCCACAACCCCACCCCCCTTCACCCAACCACATCTCCCCTCCCCCCTCCCTAACCCATCCCTTCTCTGTTCCTTCCATATCCCCTACCCTATCTTTTCCTCTTCTCCCCCCCACCCCCTACCTCATCTCCTCTCTGCTCCCCCCCCCAACCCCCCTCTTCTCCTTCCACACCCCCTACCCCATCCCCTCTCTGCTCCTTCCTCCCTTGTCAACTCCCCCCAACCCCCCTTTTCTCCCCCCCCCCACCCCATCCCCTCTCTGCTCCTTCCCCTTCTACTCCTCTCCCCAACCCCTCTTTGCCTTCCCCACCCCCCTACCCGATCCCCTCTCTGTCCCTCCACTCTTCCCTTAATGCCCTTGTCCCACTTCCTGCCCCAATTATTATTCTCTTCCAACCCCTCACCCCCAATTTCCCCACCTACCCCCCATCTCCACCCAATATTTCCTAACCCCCACTATACCCTCACAATATCCCGAGACCCCTCCCCTAGAAGACCCCCTACACACTACCCACTGATATCCCAGAACTTATCCGGGTTGTCCGCCCACCATGTTGGAAGTCTCACTCTGTTAACCCATAACCCCCCCCCCCCCCGCCCCCCAAGTTGACGTTTTGACCTTACACTGCCCTCTATGAACAGGCATGGCACTGTCGCTGGAACTGGCCGGAACGCTCTGCGCTGGCATGATTGGCAATGTTTGTCCTATAAACCCAAAAACTAAAACTCCAATTCAACAGAAAGCACCTGTGTAAGCTCAGGACTGTGACAGTGCTTGACCAATTACATAGCACCAGCACTGTCACATGGGGTGAGCCGCATGCGTCCTCATAGCGGATGCATATTCATTACTCCTGTCTGCTGAGCAAAGGAAAGGTAAGTATGTGCTGCTGGGGTGGGGGAGGGGCGTCAAAGTGAACCCATTGCTGTACCCTACATGGGGACAGCATGGATTGGCTGTAAGGTTTCATGTTTATACAGGGGTGCAGAGGAGGTCACTGTGGGGGTTCATGTTCCCACAGATCTAGGAGAGTCTGATGTGTAGGCACTATGGACACAGCGTACAGACGTGTAGCGGAGTGTATGGCTGCACATGGGCTCCAGGCTGCCCTCTGCAGGAACCTGAGAAAATAGCAACACTACTGTCATCATCCGGGCTGCAAAGGATTCTGGGAGGAGGGACAGAGAGAGAACCAAAATGACGTCTGAGGACAGCGCTGCTTCCCTTGGTCGGCATTTATAGGCTGATGATGGCTCCCCTCCTCGTCACCGCAGTTTAATCTCGCAGCAGATGCAGTTAATGATGGTACAGTCAGGGGGCTGGTAGACGCAGGCAAAGCCACAGGGGCAACAGGAGACATCACGGCAGCTAGAGCAAGTCTGGGGAAACCAGGAGAGAAGGTGTCATGAACAAAGTCTGGATCTACATCAGCAACAGGATAATATTCAGTGTGTAGGACCAAAAATCCCAGCATGACCTCACAACCCATGATGTATGTGATGCACCCATGATCCTAAGTGCAACCCATACAATTGTCATGTACCCAGCAATGCCAATGTCCCATCACCCACCTCCATGATACTAGTACAGCCCATACATTACCCTGTACCCAGCAATGCCAATGTCCCATCCCCCACCCAGCAATGCCAATGTCCCATCACCCACCCCCATGACCCTAGTACAGCCCATACATTACCCTGTACCCAGCAATGCCAATGTCCCATCCCCCACCCAGCAATGCCAATGTCCCATCACCCACCCCCATGATCCTAGTACAGCCCATACATTACCCTGTACCCAGCAATGCCAATGTCCCATCCCCCACCCAGCAATGCCAATGTCCCATCACCCACCCCCATGACCCTAGTACAGCCCATACATTACCCTTTACCCAGCAATGCCAATGTCCCATCACCCACCCCCATGAACCTAGTACAGCCCATACATTACCCTGTACCCAGCAATGCCAATGTCCCATCCCCCACCCCCATGATCCTAGTACAGCCCATACATTACCGTGTACCCAGCAATGCCAATGTCCCATCACCCACCCCCATGATCCTACTACAGCCCATACATTACCCTGTACCCAGCAATGCCAATGTCCCATCACCCACCCCCATGACCATAGTACAGCCCATACAATTGCCCTGTACCCAGCAATACCAATGTCCCATCACCCACCACCATGATCATAGTACAGCCCATACATTACCCTGTACCCAGCAATGCCAATGCCCCAACACCCACCCCCATGATCCTACTGCAGCCCATACAATTGCCCTGTACCCAGCAATGCCAATGCCCCAACACCCACCCCCATGATCCTAGTACAGCCCATACATTACCCTGTACCCAGCAATACCAATGTCCCATCACCCACCACCATGATCATAGTACAGCCCATACATTACCCTGTACCCAGCAATGCCAATGTCCCATCACCCACCACCATGATCATAGTACAGCCCATACATTACCCTGTACCCAGCAATACCAATGTCCCATCACCCACCACCATGATCATAGTACAGCCCATACATTACCCTGTACCCAGCAATGCCAATGTCCCATCACCCACCACCATGATCATAGTACAGCCCATACATTACCCTGTACCCAGCAATGCCAATGTCCCATCACCCACCCCCATGATCCTAGTGCAGCCCATACATTACCCTGTACCCAGCAATGCCAAATGTCCCATCACCCACACCAATGATTCTAGTACAGCCCATACATTACCCCTGTTGTGTTTTGATTGGGGGGGGTTAGTCACATGACCTATGAAAAAGTGCACCCTAAATGTGGTAAAATCGTGGCAAAACGGCGGGTAAAATCATGTGTTTTCGGCGGCTATTATCAGCACTATTTTTCATATTAGCAAAATCCCACTAACATGATTTTCGGCTGATACATTTGGGCCGAGATATATCGGTGCATCCCTAGTCTGTACAATTACTTAGGAGAGAATGAGCCACAACATCCCGCATAAGGACAGATGGCGTGCAGCGCCGCGCTCACCGGCTGGGAGGGACAGCAGTTGTCCATACACTGGGTGACGGTGGGGACTCTGCAGTCACAGGACTGGGCGCAGCTCTCACAGGCATCACAGAACCCCCAATCCCCGACTTTCTGCCACCCCATACAACACGGGCAGCAGCCCTGAGCCTGGAAAAGAAGAAACAAAAAACATATCCAAACATAAAGAAAGGAGGAGAAATGAAAACAAACACACACGTTTTATCTGTTTTTGTCCTTCTCGGTTGTTATGTTTGATAATGTATGTATGGGTGATACTTTATATTTTGTGTTGTTGTTGTGAACAGAGGGGTTAGTGCCCCTGTCAGGTCTGTACTGCTGGACGTACCCAATGGAGAGTTCCTGCCACTTCCACGGTTACAACATTGTGACAAGTGCAGTGAGCTAAGAAATATATCTGATGAGACAAACAAAAAACTGACAGGGGTTCTATAACTGTTCAGTATTCAGTTCAAAACTACAAAAAAAAAAAAATAATAATAATTTCTGATTAGAGATGAATTATACTGCATGTAAAGCGCCTGTACATCCCATTTACATAATAAACAGGTTGATATGTCCAGGCTCTGTGTAATGTTTTTGCACAGAGCGGCACTAAGCCTCCTCTTCTGCGGCTCCCCACTCCTCCTCTTCTGCAAGTGCCCCCATTGCACGATGCTTGTTATGGGGGCACTCGTATGGGCTTTCTCCAGAGTTGGGCTGTGTGCGGCTATAGACACACACAGCGCGGCTCAGCCCCACCCCTGCTCTCTCCTCACTAGTTCTGATAGCAGCAGGCGCCTATGGCCCTCACTGCCGGCACTGACTCCAGAAAGCAGGAAGAGGAGAGAAGAGCTGCAGCAGATGGGCACAGCGCTGGATCGAGAATGGACTCAGAAAAGGTTTAAAGTGTGTGTGTGTGTGTGTGTGTGTGTGTGTGGGGGGGGGGGGTTTTATTGAAAGGTTTTTACCTTAATACTTTTGCCTTTAAAACCACTTTACATTTGGGAGCGAGGGTGGGGTCCTTGTCAGGGAGACTGTCTTGGGGGAGAGGGGGGGTCCCTGTCAGGGAGACTGTCTTGGGGGGAGGGCTGGGGACTGAGGGCCGGGGACTGAGGGATGGAGACTGGGGGCTGGGGACTGAGGGATGGAGACTGAGGGATGGAGACTGAGGGCTGAGGGTTGGGGACTGGGGACTGAGGGCTGGAGACTGGGGGTGGGGGACTAAGGGCTGAGGGTTGGGGGCTGGGGACTGAGGGCTGGGGACTGAGGGCTGGGGACTGAGGGCTGGGGACTGGGGCTGGGGACCGGGGGCTGAGGGCTGGGGACCGGAGACTGAGGGCTGGGGACCGAGGGCTGGGGACCGGGGGCTGGGGACTGAGGCCTGAGGGCTGGGGACCGGGGGCTGAGGGCTGGGGACCGGAGACTGAGGGCTGGGGACCGAGGGCTGGGGACCGGGGGCTGGGGACTGGGGGCTGAGGGCTGGGGACCGGGGGCTGAGGGCTGGGGACCGGAGACTGAGGGCTGGGGACCGAGGGCTGGGGACCGGGGGCTGGGGACTGAGGCCTGAGGGCTGGGGACCGGGGGCTGAGGGCTTACGGCTGAAGACCAGGCACAGCACTCACCTGTAAGCATTGGTGGATCAGGAGGAGGAAGAGCAGCACAATGATATATAATGAGACCGAGAGAAATATAATACCAGGAAGAGGGATACTCAGCTCAGAGATGGAGGCGGTGGAGGCCGGGACAGTGAGAGCCTGAAATGGTAGAAGAGACGGTGAGAAGACTGAATACACAGAGAGGATGGGGGGGGGGGAGAAGACTGAATGCACGGGGGGGGGGGAGAAGACTGAATGCACGGGGGGGGGGGGGGAGAAGACTGAATGCACGGGGGGGGGGGGGGAGAAGACTGAATACACAGGGGGGGGGGGAGAGAAGACTGAATACACAGGGGGGAGAGAAGACTGAATACACGGGGGGGGGGGAGAGACTGAATCCACAGGGAGGGGGGTTGGGGAGACTGAATACACAGAAAGGATGGGTTAGGGAGGAAGACTGAATACACGGGGGGGGGGGGGGGGGTGACACTTACAGCCATCAGCTCCAGGACTAAAGTCTGAAAGGAGAAGAGACAGAAATTTGTTATTATTTCCGGGAATTACACTGAAAGGCCACAAGGCAGTGCTGGGCCCCAGCAGGGCGGCTGTACTGCCTTAATGCTGAAAGCGATCCCCCCCCCACGCCCGCACCAGTACTCCTCCTCTCCCTCCCGCAAGTTACACAGGAGGATTGGTGTCAGGATGGAGAGTCGTTTTTTAAATGTAATTTTTAACAGCCTCTTCCTTTTCTGAATGAACACGGTGAGTGATCATACCGGTCATTCCTGTTCATTCATAACTGAAGCATAGTAAACACAGTGTGCTATGCTTCAGTTTGTTAATGATCAGGGAGACTGTCATGGGGGGAGAGGGGTCCCTGTCAGGGAGACTGTCTTGGGGGGAGGGGGGTCCCTGTCAGGGAGACTGTCTTGGAGGAGGGGGTACCTGTCAGGGAGACTGTCTTGGGGGGAGGGGGGGAGGTGGGTACCTGTAAGGGAGACTGTCTGCAGGGAGGGGGGTCCCTGTCAGGGAGACTGTCTTGGGGGAGGGGAGGATTGATTTCCAGCAGAATACTCCGCCCTCCACATCACACAGAACATTTCTAATTCATGGATCACCGAGCTTATACACCCCCCATCCCCGGTACACAGCGTCCCCCTCCACCCATCACTCACCATACACCCGCCACCGGCACACCCCAAACAAAGCCCAGTAACCAGAACATCACATCATCTCGCGAGACTACAGTCGCGTCCCCTGTCACTATGGAAACCGCGGAGTACAGGCCGAGAGCGGGACGGCGGCGCGGAGAGGACAATCTACATCGGAGTGCGAGATCCGGGGACCCGTTGTACGGGGAGGGCTGGGATCGGGGGAAGGGCAGTATAGTTCTAGGAAAGGTGTCATGGTTTCCAGGGACAGTCCTTGGGACTAAAGAGTAGTTCCTGGAAAGATCCACCGGCGTACAGTGCTGGAAAGAAAGCCGATTTCAGTTGTTTTAGGTATTTTCAGCATTACATGATAATTAGTATTTTTATTTTATCGTCTAATTTGGTTTAATATTTTCATTTATTTGTTTTTTTTTATTTTATTATATCACTCTTTCTTGTTTTGTTTTGTTTTTTTTACACTTGCATTTTAAACTTGTATATTTCTTTTTTACATTTAGGTATTTGTTTAAACCTTGTAATATTATTAATTATAATAATTTATGTTTTTTATTATTTTTTTTTGTTATAATCTTGTTTTAATATTATTACTTTTTTTATTGTTTCAAGCTGATATTCTACTTAATAATTAAAATATTTATTTACTTTATTATTTTAATTTGTATTTTTTATTTTATGGGTTTAATATTATTTTTAACCTATTTTTTATTGTTTTACAGTTGTATTGTGTATGTGTATATATATATATTATATTTATGGTTTCAACATTATTATTATTATTATCAGTAGTCGTAGTATTTTATATTTTTATTTCAATCTCGTATTAATATTTTTTTTTAATTGTTTCAATCTGGCATTCAAATTATTATTTATTTATTTCTTTTACTTTCTTGTTTTAATTTGTATTATATTTATTACTTGTGTTCATTTTTTTTCCATTAATAAATTAATTTTTCAATTTCAACTATTTCATACAATAAAAATAAGCTTTTTTTGTCATTAAATACCATTATTAACATGCAAATACCTCAAATAAATAATACATAAATAAATAATAAATAAATACACAGTCAAAATACAATTTTTTTCCTCCCCCTATACAAAACCCAACTCCACCCTCAGACAGTCTCCCTGACAGGGACCCCCCTCCCTCCAGACAGTCTCCCTGACAGGAACCCCTCCCCCCATTTTTTTTTTAATCTTTTATTATGATTATTATTGTGTTGTAATATTATTTAGTTGCTTATTCATTGTTTTATTTTTTTATTGTTGCACACCTATGTTATTATTAATCATAATACCCATAATAACAAATAATGTATCTTTTGTTTCAGGTTTTTATTTATTTAAATTTTATCTCTTACATCTGATATTCTAATTTATTATTTTATTTATTTGTTTTCTCTATTGTTTTAATGTTATTTATTTATTTAATGGTTTTTAATATTTATTTTATTATTTTTAATATTATTTTTATTATTAATAATAATAATAATAATAATAATAATAATGTATTCATTTCAGTCTTTCCGGCTTATTGTATCTTATTATTTCTAGCTTGTATTATAATTATTGTTATTATTTTTATTATTTCCAATGACAGCATCCATCTTCCAGTTTTGAGTTGTTCCCGCCCACCTCGGGGAGTTCCGGCTCCTTCTTCATTATACATCCGGTGAGCTGTTTTTGAGCCCATTTATGTCCTAATCCGGCTCATAGTTTGTACCCAGAACACCACATGACACCACATGACACCACATGACACCAGGATTTACCATTGCCTCTATGTTTTAAAGAAAGCAGTGCTGACCGCTAACAGGAGACTGATGGGGTGTTCTCGGGTCCTGGAATCTTTACTGACATCCAGTAGTGGTATGGTGACAAAGCACCTTACTTATTTGTTCCTTTCGTTTAATCCCTCTGTTTTCCCTTCCTGTTTAGTGCTAGTTAGTGCAGTCCTTGCTAAACTCTCCTTGTTTTTCTCATTTTCGTCAAGGCTGTCATGTTAGACATGGCATCTGGCCAGGCCAGGCAAAGGGTGGGGCAGAATATACAGCCACCTCGGCTGCTTTGGCGAGAGGAGGGTGCAAAAAGGGAAGAATTTCCAATCTACCATAAATTTTCTCAAGATGGGGGGAGGGGTGCATTTTGGCCTGTTTGCCTTGGGTGCTGCTGGACTTTGTCCCAATATTGGTGGCATGTATAGAGCATTGCACGTTACAAGAGACTATTAGAGACTGCTTTCGAAATACATGAGCGCGTTGAAGACTGCATCCAAGTTACAGAAGACAGCTAAAAAATGGTTTCCAAGTGACGGGAGACTGTTAGAGACTTCTTCCAAGACACAGGAGATGGTTAGAGACTTCTTCCAAGATACAGGAGATGGTTAGAGACTTCTTCCAAGATACAGGAGATGGTTAGAGACTTCTTCCAAGTCACAGGAGATGGTTAGAGGCGTCTTCCAAGATACAGGGGACTGTAGAGACTTCTTTCAAGATACAGGGGACTGTTAAAGACTTCTTCCAAGATACAGGAGATGGTTAGAGACTTCTTCCAAGATACAGGAGACTGTTAGAGACTTCTTTCAAGATACCGGAGACTGTTAGAGACTTCTTCCAAGATACAGGAGACTGTAGAGACTTCTTCCAAGATACAGGGGACTTTTAGAGACTTCTTCCAATATACAGGAGACTGTAGAGACTTCTTACAAGATAGAGGGGACTGTAGAGACTTCTTCCAAGATACAGAAGACTGTTAGAGACTTCTTCCAAGATACAGGAGACTGTTAGAGACTCCTTCCAAGATACAGGAGACTGTTAGAGACTTATTCCAAGATACAGAGGACTGTTAGAGACTTCTTCCAATATACAGGAGACTGTAGAGACTTCTTACAAGATAGAGGGGACTATTAGAGACTTCTTCCAAGATACAGAGGACTGTTAGAGACTTCTTCCACTATACAGGAGATGGTTAGAGACTTCTTCCAAGATACAGGAGACTGTTAGAGGCTTCTTCCAAGATACAATAGACTGTTAGAGATTTCTTCCAAGATACAGAAGACTGTTAGAGACTTCTTCCAAGATAGAGTGGACTGTTAGAGACTTCTTCCAAGATACAGGAGACTGTAGAGACCTCTTCCAAGATACAGGAGACTGTAGAGACTTCTTCCAAGATACAGTAGACTGTTAGAGACTTCTTCCAAGATACAGAAGACTGTTAGAGACTTCTTCCAAGATACAGGAGACTATTAGAGACTCCTTCCAAGATACAGGAGACTGTTAGAGACTTATTCCAAGATACAGAGGACTGTTAGAGACTTCTTCCAATATACAGGAGACTGTAGAGACTTCTTACAAGATAGAGGGGACTATTAGAGACTTCTTCCAAGATACAGGAGACTGTTAGAGACTTCTTCCAAGATACAGGAGACTGTTAGAGACTTCTTCCAAGATACAGAGGACTGTTAGAGACTTCTTCCAAGATACAGGAGACTGTTAGAGACTTCTTCCAAGATGCAGAAGATGGTTAGAGACTTCTTAAAGATACAGGAGACTGTTAGAGACGTCTTCCAAGTAATAAAAGACTTCTGTCAATGGTTTCCAAGTTACCGGAGACCTTTAAAGCCTTCTCACTTGTAACAGAAGACTGATAGAAGCGACTGTGTTACAAGCAAATGTGAAGGACATGCTGGAGAGGGTTCCGGAGCCGGTTCCCATGGCGCCATGCTATCAGATACAGGCTTCCCTGGCTGTGTATTACTGAGCTGTGCTGGAAACGTCCCGCGGTCGGTCGGACTTTTCACACTTTTGTTGCCCCAAATCCCCGATCCGCCTGCCTGACCTAACCTCCCGGGGGCCCTGTAGTTACCTATAAAAGGAAGTTCTGCCGGAGCACACTAGGGGGCGCCTGCACTCCATGATGCAGATACCTTGCAACCTGCAGAATGGCTCATTTTTTTGCTGTCAGTGCGGACAAGTTGATGTCACCCCCCCCCCCTCTCCCCTCCCCCCCCCACCATGATATACACTTACTGCAAAACAGGTCTGATTTAAAATGCAAGGCCCGGATGGCTGTATTTACTCCAGACAAGGGATGCCATTAATTACACTTCCCCCTCCAGCAGAGCGGCCTGCGCAGGAAAGGGTTAAAGTATCGATCCGCCGAGAAGCCACGTCAGGCCGCGCCGGGGAATCTGCAGTAACGGCAAATTTTGCCGCAAGCAATTCTTCTAGCCTGGGCTGGGCTTGGGGCGGCCATAGGCAGGAGATGGCGATGGGGGGATGGGACCCCTATAGATCTTTTTGTACAGTCCTTGTGGTATAAACAGGCACGGCTGGGTTTTTATTTTTTTATTTTTTTTTGCCAAATGAGCGTGTTTATACAGGCAGCAGTTGACCTTGTCTAGGGGCCACGGGGCAGACATACCATTTGTACAGACTACACGGCTGCATAAGGGTCCCCATAGGGGCCCGTTTGTACTGCGTATGGGTCGGCTGGTGCCTGGAGGGGGGAAGGGATGGGGCAAACATTGTCCATTGATGACTATGGGGGCTTATGTACTAAAAGAGTGGAAAATCTGCTGCAGCTCTGCTCTGGAACCAATCAGCTTCCAGGTTTTATTGCCAAAGCTTCATTGGACAAGCTGAAGGTAGAAGCTGATTGGTTCCCATGCACAGTTAGTTAGTCTGGCTGAAAAAAGACAAAAGTCCATTTATTTCAACCATAACAAAAAAAAAAAGGTTATAATCCTACACCCTCAGTTGATCCAATTTGCTCCTGCAGGGGAAAAATTCCTTCCTGATCCCCCGAGAGGCAATCGGATATTCCCTGGATCAACTTTCCCTATAAATGTTATATCCAGTTATATTCTGTGTACCCAAGAAAGAATCCAGGACTTTCCTACAGCAATCCACTGAGCTGCCCACAACCAACTCTTGAGGGAATCTATTCCACATTCTCACAGCTCTTACTGTGAAGAAACCTTTCCGTGTTTGTAGATTACATTTCTTTTCCTCCAGACGTAGAGAGCGCCCCCTTGTCCTCTGTGATGACCTCAGGGGGAATAACTCTACACCGAGTTCACTATATGAACCACTGATGTATTACACATGGAGCTCATATCCCCCCTTATGTATTATACATGGAGATCATGTCCCCCCCTATGTATTATACATGGAGATCATATCCCCCCTTATGTATTATACATGGAGATCATATCCCCCTTATGTATTATACATGGTGATCATATCCCCCCTTATGTATTATACATGGAGATCATATCCCCCCTTATGTATTATACATGGTGATCGTATCCCCCCTTATGTATTATACATGGAGATCATATCCCCCCTTATGTATTATACATGGAGCTCATATCCCCCCTTATGTATTATACATGGAGATCATATCCCCCCTTATGTATTATACATGGAGATCATGTCCCCCTTATGTATTATACATGGAGATCATATCCCCCTTATGTATTATACATGGAGATCATATCCCCCCTTATGTATTATACATGGAGATCATATCCCCCCTTATGTATTATACATGGAGATCATATCCCCTCTTATGTATTATACATGGAGATCATATCCCCCCCTTATGTATTATACATGGAGATCATATCCCCCCCCTTATGTATTATACATGGAGATCATATCCCCCCTTATGTATTATACATGGAGATCATATCCCCCCTTATGTATTATACATAGAGATCATATCCCCCCTTATGTATTATACATGGAGATCATATCCCCCCCCTTATGTATTATACATGGAGATCATATCCCCCCTTATGTATTATACATGGAGATCATATCCCCCCTTATGTATTATACATGGAGATCATATCCCCCCTTATGTATTATACATAGAGATCATATCCCCCCTTATGTATTATACATGGAGATCATATCCCCCCTTATGTATTATACATGGAGATCATATCCCCCCTTATGTATTATACATGGAGATCATATCCCCCCTTATGTATTATACATGTGAATTTCGCACCGCATCAGTGTGAACCTCGGCTCCAAAATTAATAAACAGAGAAGAACAATGAATAAATTAAACATATAAATGACTTTATTTATACTTAAAAAAAAAACAGAAGCAAGAAAACAAATATTTTGTAATAAAAAAAGAAAGAACAAAAAATAAAGAAATCTATTTACAAAACTGTCTTATGAAGTAAAGCAAAATGAAATGATGATATGTAAAGTGCAGGAAGCTCATCCAATCAGATTTCAGTACGCTGCAAACCCTGCCAGATGATTGGAGGTCAGAGGATGCAGGTCTCTGCCCTTTTCTTCACCAATAAACTATGACGAGTGACAACCTCGCAGTCTACAAACTGATCTATATGGATTGTGTGTCCAGAAATAGAAACCTAAACAAACTCTCCTTGGAAATGTTGGCTGGTTTGGTATACATTGTGTAACACCCGGGTCACACCGATCCTGAGTTTGAAATCGTGCGACTTAGCCCGGGTTCACATATATGTGGTGTGGTATATCCTGTGGCGTTGCGAGGCAGGTGCGGGGGGTGACACCGGACACGCTCCATGAAAAGGTAAGTTGTAAAGCAAACCAACGATCCCCACAGGATGGATCGGATCTGAGGATTGGGGAGCATAATGGATCGGACCAAAGGTGGACTGACAACTCATGGGGCCCCCAGGCAATAGGGGATCATGGGGCCCCTGTGTCCTTGCCCAAACTCAAAAAAGCCTATGAAAAAGGTACCAGGGGCATCTCATGGGGCCCTCTACTGACCCCGGGCCCTCGGGCAGTGCCCAAGTGCTCGAATGATCAGTCCGCCCCTGGATTGGACACCGATCCATTATGCTCCCCAATCTGCAGATCCGAACCATCCTGCGGGGATCGTTGGCATGCAACCTATACGGGGTGACACCGGACCCGCTCCACGAAAAGGTAGGTTGTAAAGCAAGCCGATGATCCCCACAGGATGGATCAGATCTGCGGATTGGGGAGCATAATGGATTGGAGTCTGATCCATTCTGCTGAATCTGCAGATCCGATCCATTCTGCTGAATCTGCAGATCCGAACCATCCTGCGGGGATCATCAGCATGCAACCTATACGGGGTGACACCGGACCCGCTCCATGAAAAGGTAAGTTGTAAAGCAAGCCGACGATCCCCACAGGATGGATCAGATCTGCGGATTGGGGAGCATAATGGATCCATTCTGCTCAATCCGCAGATCCGATCCATTCTGCGGGGATCGTCGGAGGGGTGTCACCAAGTGCTATCGCACCGGGTGACATCAACCCTAGGAAAGCCTCTGGGTATATCGCATGTGATTCGCGCAGGAACCTCACCACATTCCTTTGCAGATCACAAGCGATTTGGTGTGCGGTGCGATTGGAGCCATACATTCTGTATGGCTTTAATCGCACCCGCAATAAAAAGGTGCAGGACCCGTTTTTAGTCCGCACTAGAATCGGAGCACTTGGGTATTCACACCTATGATCTGATTTTGGGGTGCGATTCTGATGCGGTGCGGAGATTCGCACTGAAAACAACGTGTGAACCCGGGCTTACAGTGAAGTCGGACCATTTAAAAGTCGGGTGAGATGCCAATTTCAGGTGCGATTTGCAAGACATCTCACACAGATATCTATGCAAATCGCACCAGACGTAGTGCATGGACTACTTTAGAAAGCGGTGCGGCTCCGACCAAGTCAGAACCGCACCGATATGACCGCTGTAATTGCAGACAATAGGGTGGACTTGCCATGCGATTTACAAGTCATATGTCATACAAATCGCATGCCAAGTCACACCCAGTGTGACCGGGGACTAACATGCAAAACTAGAAATCCACCAGGAGGCTTCTAGCCCTCGGAGATGCTCCTGCAGAGTCAAATGTTTTCTTGCAGCTGAAATCCTTCATGTAAATCTATTCCTCGATAGCCACAAAGGATATGGATCCACTTTGTGTGCGCCAAATGCCTTTGCAAACCCAGATATTGCCTTGTAAAAGTAGCCGTGCCATGATCGCTGTGCTGTACGTGGCCTGTGCACAGAGTAGAGCTGTGGGAGGGGCTCAACAGGCTCCACCCACTACAGAAAGGGGCGTAGACAAGACCAGTCACCCTGCACAAGTAGAGAGAGCAGAAGTGAGCGGTCTTTATTCCAGGAAGTCTCACATTGGATGACTGCCCAGATCTGGGAGAAATACACAAAGATCAGCGAGATTCCAGAAGAAGACACATGATGAGGATTTAGGCTTTACCTATCCTGGAGCTCATGCAGGTGCCACACCTCCTGATTTTGCTCTCCAACAATAGAAAAATGGGGTTTGCAACAAGAAAATGCCATTGAAATATGAAAGGGAGAATCTGATTGGCTCCTTTCAGCAGACCTGGCAGTTTGCGAAGGCCCGAAGCACTGCACCTCAACGCACGGTGTGTGTATTAGGGCTCATTCACACAGGTGGCTTGAGGGCAGTAAAAATGGGTGATTAAGCCATGGTTTTACTACCCCCTGTGACCTACCGCCTGTCACCCCGATTGGATGATTCCGTCAGAGAAGTGCTTCCTCGCCGCTGCGACGCAGGACCAAGGTATTACAGCTGGGCATCTCACCCAAGCCTAGGCGACACTAGCTTAGGCTAGGTTCGCAGTTTGCGTTTGATGCGTTTCTGCACTGCTTTTTGCGGTGCACTTTGCGTTTTTGCATGTGCATTTTATACGCATTTTTGCTGCGTTTTTGACATGTTTTTGATGTGTTTTGCTTTTTTTTTTTTTATTACTCGTTGCTGGACAGAATAAAATGTAAAACGCATCAAAAACATATCAAAAACGCATCAAAATCGCACTACCTGCTTTTCTGCAGCGTCTCCATTGAAGTCTATAGAACCGAAAATGCATCGTTTTGTATTTAGAAAAGTCCCTGACGCTTTTACAAAAACACACCGGGTGAAAGCGCGGAGATGCGAACCTGTCCCATAGGAAACCATGTTAAATGGACTGCTGTGCGTTTCTGCCAAACACAGCAGAAAACGCTTAGGTGGGAACCAGGGGCGGACTGACCATTCGAGCACTCGGGCACTGCCCGAGGGCCCGGGGTCAGTAGAGGGCCCCATGAGATGCCCCTGGTACCTTTCATTGGCATTTTCATAGGCTTTTTTGGGTGTGGGCGAGGACACAGGGGCACCATGATCCCCTATTGCCCGGGGGCCCCATGAGTTGACAGTCTGCCCCTGGTGAGAACCTAGACTTAGCTGCAAGACTGGAACTTTTTATTGACCAGAAATACAGGTTTTTATACCCTTCAACAAATATTACACATTGGGAGAAACATCCCACACTGACGGTCAGGCTGACACCAGGCTAACCCCATCATGTAGGAACCTCCAGGAGGACCAGCCAACAGACAGAAACAATAGGTGACTCTGTTAACTCAATTAAAGCGGAGCTCCACCCAAAAGGGGAAGTTGCACTTTAAGGCTTTGTCCCCCGCTCCTCATTAAGGATTGACACCTTTGCGGAATGGCGGGTACCTGAATTTGACAGGTTCCCACTTCCGCTGCGATCGCCGGAAGTTGCCTTCCCTCCCCGTAGTCTTCTGGGACACATGTGACAGGTCCCAGGAGACTACAGGGGCCATTCACAAAGCGCAGCGCAACTCACGCATGCGCAGCGGGCACCGAGCTGTGAAGCCGCAAGCTGTCCCAGCCGGGTGCCCACACTAAAGATGCCGGCGCCAAGCAGACGGGACGATCGGTCAACCCGCCGGTGTGAGAAATTCCAACGTTACACCACACATGGATTGTGACGTTGGAATTATTATCCAATCTGTTCGAATCCATTCAAAATTTCGAATTTGAATACAGGAAATGAATTCTGAAAAACGAATGAAACTAACTAATCGAACGAATCGATCTTAGTCATAGAACGAAAGGGAACTCATTTTTTCATGTTGCACACAAGTCTAATAGTTCATTGAAGAGGGTTGTGCCGCCACCGCGTGCAGCGCATGGAGTCGAGGCGCAGGCTTTTCAAGCTTTGGTGAGGAGGTGGCATATTGCCTCTCAGCCGTTTGTCAACTGCCCTCTGAAAAGTGAGTCACCATGGATCACTTTTCATAGGGATGGTAAGGTCTGTTGCAAATGTGACCAAACCCTTACCGTGGCTTACCATAGACTTGCATTGCTGGCTCATCATATGGCACCACAGCAACCTGCACCGTGGCACATTGGTGTCCAGGAACCACATGGAGCTCCATGGGCGCTCAGACTGGTCCCTCGCCTCCGCTGCTCCACCTGCCTTCCGAGTTTGCAAGTCAAAACTTCTCCATGCAAAACCTATTTGCATCAAAGCTCCCCGGCGTGGCCATTAACCCTTCCTATCATCCTAACCCATCGCACCCAGGAGGGTCTGCTAAAACCAGGGGCGGACTGACAACTCCTGGGGCCCCCAGGCAATAGGGGATCATGGGGCCCCTGTGTCCTTGCCCAAACTCAAAAAAGCCTATGAAAAAGGTACCAGGGGGCATCTCATGGGGCCCCCTACTGACCCCGGGCCCTCGGGCAGTGCCCGAGTTTCCAAATGGTCAGTCCGCTCCTGGCTAAAACCTGTTCTTTCTGCTCCGATACTACGCCCCAGATGTGTGTTAGTGATGGGCCCCCCCCCGTTCGCTTCGCGGTCGAACATCCGAACTACAGAATGTTCGACCGCAAACATCAGACGCAAACAATTTACTGAGCGGTACCTTCCTGAATCCGAGTCTGTGGTGAGATCCCGCTCAGTGACTACAATCCGGCCTGAGTTCTATGATGAAGGCATGCGGCATTTCAGTAGTGAGACGTCCATTCATGTTTCTGCTGTCAGTGGGGCATTGCAAAATGCAGCGTGGGGGTCCCCCCTCCCATCCGTACCTAGCCCTTCGGGTCTGGTATGGACTTTGAGGGGAAGTCCCATGCCAAAATGTTTTAAAAAAATGGTGTGGGGGTCCCCCCTCCTGTCCGTACCAAGCCCTTCGGGTCTGATATGGATTTTGAGAGGAACCCCCAGCCCAAAATGTTTTTTAAAAAATGGTGTGAGGGTCCCCCCCTCCCATCCATACCAAGCCCTTTGGGTCTGATATGGATTTTGAGGGGAACCCCTACACCAAAATGTTTTTTAAAAATGGTGTGGGGGTCCCGCTTCCCATCCGTACCTAGCTCTTCGGGTCTGATATGGATTTTGAGGGGAACCCCCACACCAAAATGTTTTTTAAAAAATGGCATGGGGGTCCCCCCAAAAATTCAATTTTTGTTAAGCACAATCTGTGCTTAAATAGCTGCTTTGGAGGGCAGGGGACACATTAGGGTCTAGTAGACCTCCAATGTCTCCATAAAGAGGACCTGTCACCAGTCCATGCTATCACATGGGGGGCCCCCTTATGATAGCAATAAAGTAGTAAAAGGGCACTAGTTCATGGTCACCTCTAAACCAATGACCAGGGGCGGACTGACCATTTGGGAACTTGGGCAGTGCCCGGGGTCAGTAGGGGGCCCCATGAGATGCCCCTGGTACCTTTCATAGGCTTTTTTGGGTGTGGTTTGAGTGTGAGCGAGGACACAGGGGCCCCATGATTCCCTATTGCCCGGGGACCCCATGAGTTGTCAGTCTGCCCCTGCCAATGACCTGTAAAGGCTTTTATAGCATTGTCTATGGAGAGTTTTGGCCACCATAGTTTTTTTGGAATGCTATGGGCGTACACAATTTTCTGTCTTGACATGTTTGGTATCTATCTACTTGACCTATCCCCATCTTTTACAATTTGGGTATACAGGTGTACCTCAGTTTACGAATTTAATGCGTTCTCCAGGACGTTTAGTGTCGCGAAAAATTCGTAAATCGAAACGCGGTTTCCCATAGGAATGCATTGAAAACAAATTAATTCGTTCCGGAGGTCAGAAAAAAGTTTTTAAAAAAGTCACTGTCACTATAGGTCGGTGCCGGGTTTTAAATGTAATTACCAACTTTTTTTCTTTTCTTCACTATATCTCAGAGAATCAGCGGTCACTTTCCCCGGAGCTAAAAGAAACAAAGTTTCCTTTTAGTTTATTTCCCCGAGTTACAAGAAACAATGTTTCCTTTAGCTCCGGGGGGGAAAAAAGACCGCAATTGCATTTAAAAATCGTCACCAACATACACTTCGTATTGGCTGTCTCCCTGCTGTTTGGCTCCAGGGCTGGGACAAGGGGGGGGGGGGGGGGCACAGCGAAGCAAGGGGACAGAGAATGGACACAGGGCAGCAAACACATTCTACGGCATGCATTACCAGTGGGGGTGCAGTTCCGAATCCTTGGGGGAACCTGTCCTGTTACTGCCTGGTTCCCCTGTTACTGCCTGGTTCCCCTGTTACTGTCTGGTTCCCCTGTTACTGTCTGGTTCCCCTGTTGCTGCCTGGTTCCCCTGTTGCTGCCTGGTTCCCCTGTTACTGCCTGGTTCCCCTGTTACAGCCTGGTTCCCCTGTTACCGCCTGGTTCCCCTGTTACCGTCTGGTTCCCCTGTTACCGCCTGGTTCCCCTGTTACCGCCTGGTTCCCCTGTTACCGCCTGGTTACCCTGTTACCGCCTGGTTCCCCTGTTACCGCCTGGTTCCCCTGTTACCGCCTGGTTCCCCTGTTACCGCCTGGTTCCCCTGTTACTGCCTGGTTCCCCTCTGTTATGTTTAGGTTCCTCCAACATTCTTTCCGCCGCAATGTAACAGCCAAGTAATAAGCAGATTACTACTTGATCCCGGGGGGGTTAAGTGAGGCTTAGAGCCCCCAGGGGGGCCACAGTGTATCAGCCCCAACCAGGGGCGGACTGACAACTCATGGGGCCCCTGGGCAATAGGGGATCATGGGGCCCCTGTGTCCTTGCCCAAACTCAAAAATGACTATAAAAAAGGTACCAGGGGCATCTCATGGGGCCCCCTACTGACCCCGGGCCCTCGGGCAGTGCCTGAGTTTCCAAATTGTTAGTCCGCCCCTGCCCTCAACTTTCCTGTATGACCCCGTTGGAGATTCTGGAGGCCAGAGTAGAATTACAGCTCTTCCTTCACCTCCGGGGAAGGAGGGAGGGGTGTCAGGTAAAATTTACCGGGCCCCATGCAAGGAAAAAAATATACATCTCTTTTTTCAATTGAGGAGAATTATAACTTGTAAAGACATGACCCAATAATGTAAATCCTGGTGCCTGTGCAGTTCTTGTCTGTGTTCACAAATGTCTGACACAGATCAGCCCCCTCTCTCTTGCTGCAATGTTAAAGTCTGATCTTACTGGGGGGGAGGAGACTGGGGAAATGCTTCCTCCTGCCTGCAGCAGACCACTGACATCATCTCAGCTTAGGCAGGGTCACTGGACTGCGGCTCCTGGACAGCTTTTTATATGATAAAAGGTGGAGCTTCCCTGATAACATACACTATAGCTGTATATTTGGACGCGCCAGGAATTTATTTGCCCGAATGTGAAAAGCCGCTAACAGGTCCACTTTTAATTGCAGATTATTCCTTAAAGGACATCCCCCACCAGCACCACCTAAAACCTCCTGCAAGCCCCTCCCCCTTGGCTTTTGGCTGAACATCCGCAGCTAACCTCAGCAGTAGTAAGCAGATCGATTCCTTATCGCCACATTAAGTGCTCACACATATAGGAAAATCAATTTATAAACTGCCAGGCCTGGCTGGAAATACTGCACAGGTCATCCAATGATAAAATCATTGCGGCAGCATCCAGGGACCCCACCAGGGTGCAGCCGGGGCCACACATATCCTGCATGGTCCTTCCAATCAGAACAGGTTTAAAGGAAACAAGCTGAGAGAATCCATTGCGTTGGCGACCAAACCGCAGCGTGAAGTCGGCCTGATACATTCCAGCTGCATGAAAACAAAAAGTTTGCAAAGTCTTCCAGTTTTTTCGCTTCAGAAAGCAGCCGCAGCCTAAGTAGAAAAGCCTGTCCTCTGCCAGCATGCTGCAGTGAAGGACCTTTGCTGTGTGGAAGCAGTGGTCTCTCTGCAGAGGTTCAACACACTCCTTGGCATGTCAGAGCCTTTGCAGAGCTATAGTAGCTCTGCAATCTTCCCATCATATCTTCTTTAGAAAGTAGCCACAGCCTGAGTAGAAAAGCCTGTCCTCTGCCAGCATGCTGCAGTGAAGGACCTTTGCTGTGTGGAAGCAGTGGTCTCTCTGCAGAGGTTCAACACACTCCTTGGCATGTCAGAGCCTTTGCAGAGCTATAGTAGCTCTGCAATCTTCCCATCATATCTTCTTTAGAAAGTAGCCACAGCCTGAGTAGAAAAGCCTGTCCCCTGCCAGCATGCTGCAGTGAAGGACCCTTGCTCTCTGTGTGGAAGCAGTGGTCTCTCTGCAGAGGTTCAACACACTCCTTAGGAGAGTCAGAGCCTTTGCAGAGCTATAGTAGCTCTGCAATCTTCCCATCATATCTTCTTTAGAAAGTAGCCACAGCCTGAGTAGAAAAGCCTGTCCCCTGCCAGCACGCTGCAGACAAAGACCCTTGCTCTCTGTGTGGAAGCAGTGGTCTCTCTGCAGAGGTCTGACTCACTCTCTGGTGAGGCAGAGCTCTAACGTTGCAATCTTCCCATCATATCTTCTTTAGAAAGAAGCCACAGCCTGACTAGAAAAGCCTGTCCCCTGCCAGCACGCTGCAGACAAAAACCCTTGCTCTCTATGTGGAAGCAGTGGTCTCTCTACAGAGGTTCAACACAGTCCTTGGCAAGTCAGAGCCTTTGCAGAGCTACAGAAGCTCTGCATTCTTCCCATCATATCCTCTTTCGAAAGAAGCCACAGCTTGAGTAGAAAAGCATGTCCCCTGCCAGCATGCTGCATGCAAGGACCCTTGGTCTCTGTGTGGAAGCAGTGGTCTCTCTGCAGAGGTCTGATGCACTTCCTGGTGAGACAAAGCTCTAACTTTGCAATCTTCACATCTTATCTTCTTTAGAAAGTAGCCACAGCCTGAGTAGAAAAGCCCATCCCCTGCCAGCATGCTGCAGACAAGGACCCTTGCTCTCTGCCTGGACGTGGCTGTGCAGAGACCTGGCATAGGTGAAGCAAAGCCTGATTCAGCAGGGGGTGTGTGGGACCTCTGCAGAGAGACCCACTGCTTCCACATAGAGAACAAGGGTCCTTCTTTACAGCATGCTGGCAGGGGACAGGCATTGATACTCAAGATGAGGCTGCTTCCCTGAAGAAAATGAACTCACTTGGGATGAGGTTTTGTTTGGCTGCTCCTGGGATGTATCTGGAACTCGGGACCCAAGAGAGCCGACCGCTTGCCTGTGGCTGCTCAGCACGAGAGATACGTTGCAGCAGCTGCTCTGCTTCCAGGGGGATCCTACAGGAACGGTACACAGAGTTACATACTGGAACAATGTAACAATAGGAACATAGAGCAGGCCTGGAATTCTGCTGTAAAGAGACCCTGTCACCAGAACAGGGGGGGGGGGGGGGAGTGAGGGAGAAAGGGGGATAGAGAAAAACAGAGAAGGAGAGAGAGTACAATGGGTGATGTATGTACAATGTGGGGTGATGTATGTACAATGTTGGGTGTTGGGTGATGTATGTACAATGTTGGGTGATGTATGTACAATGTTGGGTGATGTATGTACAATGTTGGGTGTTGGGTGATGTATGTACAATGTTGGGTGATGTATGTACAATGTTGGGTGATGTATGTACAATGTTGGGTGTTGGGTGATGTATGTACAATGTTGGGTGAGGTATGTACAATGTTGGGTGTTGGGTGATGTATGTACTATGTTGGGTGTTGGGTGATGTATGTACAATGTTGGATGATGTATGTACAATGTTGGGTGGTGTATGTACTATGTTGGGTGTTGGGTGATGTATGTACAATGTTGGATGATGTATGTACAATGTTGGGTGGTGTATGTACAATGTTGGGTGTTGGGTGATGTATGTACAATGTAGGGTGTTGGGTGATGTATGTACAATGTTGGGTGATGTATGTACAATGTTGGGTGTTGGGTGATGTATGTACAATGTTGGGTGTTGGGTGATGTATGTACTATGTTGGGTGTTGGGCGATGTATGTACAATGTTGGGTGATGTATGTACAATGTTGGGTGCTGTATGTACAATGTTGGGTGATGTATGTACAATGCTGGGTGATGTATGTACAATGTTGGGTGATGTATGTACAATGTTGGGTGCTGTATGTACAATGTTGGGTGATGTATGTACAATGCTGGGTGATGTATGTACAATGCTGGGTGATGTATGTACAATGTTGGGTGTTGGGTGATGTATGTACAATATTGGGTGATGTATGTACAATGTTGGGTGATGTATGTACAAATGCTGGGTGATGTATGTACAATGCTGGGTGATGTATGTACAATGTTGGGTGATGTATGTACAATGTTGGGTGCTGTATGTACAATGCTGGATGATGTATGTACAATGTTGGGTGATGTATGTACAATGTTGGGTGATGTATGTACAATGCTGGGTGATGTATGTACAATGTTGGGTGCTGTATGTACAATGCCCAGTGATGTATGTACAATGTTGGGTGATGTATGTACAATGTTGGGTGATGTATGTACAATGTTGGGTGATGTATGTACAATGCTGGGTGATGTATGTACAATGTTGGGTGCTGTATGTACAATGCCCAGTGATGTATGTACAATGTTGGGTGATGTATGTACAATGTTGGGTGATGTATGTACAATGTTGGGTGATGTATGTACAATGTTGGATGATGTATGTACAATGCTGCTCAGTATCACCTGTCTGAGCCCCCCCCTGAGGATGATGATGATGATGACGATGTGGGGGATTAGAGCCGAGCCATGTCAGGCTGGATTAGGACAGGCGGTGTATATCAGTGATCCCCCCCCTCCTCCTCCTCCTCCTCCCCCCGGCTGTCCCCGTGTCACTGCTCATCCTCCTCCATCCTCCTCCTCAGTGCGGGGACCATCAGCGCTCATCCTCCTCCTCCCCTCCCCCTCCTCCTCCTCCTCCCCGGCTCTCCCCTCTTTGTAGATGAGTGTAGCGGACTCCTGAGCCCCCATTGTCTGTGTGCCCGGTGCCTGGTGCCCCCCTCCCCCTCCTCCTCCTCCCGGTGCCGCCATGGTCCTGGTCCTGGCGGCTGGCAGCCTTTTCTTCCCGGGTCTCTTCCTGCTGGCCAGGGCCGGGCTCCGGGGGATACCCACCTTCCGGGGAGACCAGCCCAACGCCGACATCGTGGCCGCCAGGTACCCGAAACCTCCTCCATCCCCGACACCGACACCACCGCCGCCGCAGCATCAGCACCGCCGACCCGGACATGCCGCACAGAACACCGCAGGGGGGGGGCACCGTATATACATTATATATACACTGTACTGTACATGACACTGCACCATCACCAATGTACACTGCACGGGGGGGCACCACATATATACATATATACTGTACTATATATATTATATACACTCCACATGGGGGGGCACCACATATATACTGTACTATATATATTATATATACTGCACATCACCAATATACACTGAACATGGGGGGGGGGGACACCACATATATACTGTACTATATGTATTATATATACTGCTCATTACCAGTATACACTGAACATGGGGGGGGGGGGGACCACATATATACTGTACTATATGTATTATATACACTCCACATGGGGACACCACATATATACTGTACTATATGTATTATATATACTGCACATCACCAATATACACTAAACATGGGGGGGGGGCACCACATATATACATATATACTGCACTATATATATTATATACACTCCACATGGGGGGTGCACCACATATATACTGTACTATATATATTATATATACTGCTCATCACCAATATACACTGAACATGGGGGGGGGGGACACCACATATATACTGTACTATATGTATTATATATACTGTACATCACCAATATACACTGCACGGGGGGGGCACCACATGTATACATATATACTGTACTATATATACTATATACACTCCACATGGGGGGCACCACATATATACTGTACTATATATATTATATATACTGCTCATCACCAATATACACTGCACGGGGGGGGGGGACACCACATATATACTGTACTATATGTATTATATACACTCCACATGGGGGGCACCACATATATACTGTACTATATGTATTATATACACTCCACATGGGGGGCACCACATATATACTGTACTATATGTATTATATATACTGCACATCACCAGTGTACACTGCAAGGGGGGGGGGCACCACATATATACTGTACTATATATATTATATATACTGCTCATCACCAATATACACTGAACATGGGGGGGGATACCACATATATACTGTACTATATGTATTATATATACTGCACATCACCAGTGTACACTGCAAGGGGGGGGGGGCACCACATATATACTGTACTATATGTATTATATATACTGCACATCACCAATATTCACTGCACGCGGGGGGGCACCACATATATACTGTACTATATATATTATATATACTGCTCATCACCAATATACACTGCACATGGGGGGGGGCACCACATATATACTGTACTATATATATTATATATACTGCACATCACCAATATACACTGAACACGGGGGGGGGGGACACCACATATATACTGTACTATATATATTATATATACTGCACATCACCAATATACACTGCACATGGGGGGGGGCACCACATATATATTCCATGTACTGTACTATATATATTATATACACTGCACATGGGGGGGACACCACAAATATACTCCATATACTGTACTATATATATTATATATACTGCACAATCACCAATATACACTGCATGCTGACATTACAAGGAGGGATATATATATATACTATACTATTTTTTCCTGCACCATCATCACTATACACAGCACACAGCAGGCTGACGTTATATGAAGAGATATATGAATATATAGTATATATACATGCCAGCTTCACTATACAAAGCACACTGACATTCATTATCTATATACCGGGGATCACTGTATACTATATACTGCACCATCACTACTGTACTCTGCGCACTGACATTATACTGGGCCATCATCACTGTATATAGTATATATATTAATGCACCACGATCACTATACTGAGCACATGGCACACCGACATCACCAATATACTGGGGATCACTATGTATACACCGCACACTATATACACTGTATACAGCACCATCATCACCGCACACTATATACACTATATACACTGTATACAGCACCATCATCACCGCACACTATATACACTATATACAGCACCATCATCACCACACACTATATACACTGTATACACTGTATACAGCACCATCATCACCACACACTATATACACTATATACACTGTATACAGCACCATCATCACCACACACTATATACACTGTATACAGCACCATCATCACCACACACTATATACACTATATACACTGTATACAGCACCATCATCACCGCACACTATATACACTGTATACAGCACCATCATCACCGCACACTATATACACTGTATACAGCACCATCATCACCACACACTATATACACTGTATACAGCACCATCATCACCACACACTATATACACTATATACACTGTATACAGCACCATCATCACCACACACTATATACACTATATACACTGTATACAGCACCATCATCACCACACACTATATACACTATATACACTGTATACAGCACCATCATCACCGCACACTATATACACTATATACACTGTATACAGCACCATCATCACCACACACTATATACACTATATACACTGTATACAGCACCATCATCACCGCACACTATATACACTGTATACAGCACCATCATCACCGCACACTATATACACTATATACACTGTATACAGCACCATCATCACCGCACACTATATACACTATATACACTGTATACAGCACCATCATCACCGCACACTATATACACTATATACACTGTATACAGCACCATCATCACCACACACTATATACACTGTATACAGCACCATCATCACCGCACACTATATACACTATATACACTGTATACAGCACCATCATCACCGCACACTATATACACTATATACACTATATACAGCACCATCATCACCGCACACTATATACACTGTATACACTATATACAGCACCATCATCACCGCACACTATATACACTATATACAGCACCATCATCACCGCACACTATATACACTGTATACACTATATACAGCACCATCATCACCACACACTATATACACTATATACACTGTATACAGCACCATCATCACCACACACTATATACACTGTATACACTGTATACAGCACCATCATCACCGCACACTATATACACTATATACACTATATACAGCACCATCATCACCGCACACTATATACACTGTATACAGCACCATCATCACCAGGATCACACTATACACAGGGTACACTGCACCTGATCACTATACAGAGGGCACATTGCTCCAGGATCACAGTATACAGAGGGTATAGTGCATCTTTATCTCTGTAATAAGATGCATTGCTCCATCATTGTACACATGTCTGGATGTAGCTGTGTCACTATGTACAGGCAATGTGTCTATATCACTATACAGAGGATACAATGTATTATCACCTTGATGGGGGGGGTACTCTGTACCAGAATCATAACACCGGGGGATACAGTGGAATACTGTCACTATACAGAGTATACATTGTATCACTGCACCTGGGATGAATATCACATGTAAAGCTGTGGACACTATATGATGGAAACAAAGTATTCTCACTATACTGGGGATACCCCAAATCATACCATCAGTGTATACCTCTCCTTATACAGAGGGTACTTTGTACAGGCGGGATGATATCCCATAACTAGAACAGGGCACACTGTACACTCACTATACAGAGCATACAGATTATCAGCATTATGACATCACAGGATACAATGATTCATTATCACTATAGAGGGGCATGTATACCTGGGTGAATGTACAGCCTGGCCCTGGGAAAGTACTGGGAAATACATTGTATATTTCTCACTATATTGAGGATACATTGTATACTTCTCACTATATTGGGGATACATTGTACACTTATCACTATATTGGGGATACATTGTACACTTATCACTATATTGAGGATACATTGTACACTTATCACTATATTGAGGATACATTGTATACTTCTCACTATATTGGGGATACATTGTATACTTCTCACTATATTGGGGATACATTGTATACTTCTCACTATATTGGGGATACATTGTACACTTATCACTATATTGGGGATACATTGTATATTTATCACTATATTGAGGATACTTTGTATACTTATCACTATATTGGGGATACATTGTATATTTATCACTATATTGGGGATACATTGTATACTTATCACTATATTGGGGATACATTATATATTTCTCATTATATTGGGGATACATTATATATTTATTGGTATATTGGGGATACATTGTATATTTATTGGTATATTGACGATACATTGTATACTTCTCACTATATCAGGGATACAGTGTATATGTATTGGTATATTGAGGATACATTGTATATTTCTCACTATATTGGGGATACATTGTATATTTATTGGTATATTGACGATACATTGTATACTTCTCACTATATCAGGGATACATTGTATATGTATTGGTATATTGAGGATACATTGTATATTTATCATAATATTGAGAATACATTGTATCTTTATAAGTAATTGAGGATAGATCGCATATTTCTCAGTATAGTGTGGATACAATGTAAATGTATCACTATTTTGGAGATACAATGTATATTTTTTCAGTTTATTGTGGATACATTGTATGTTTATCAATATATTGGGGATACAATGTATATGTATCTTTATATTTTGCATCCAATGTATATTTCTTAGTATATTGGGGATACAATGTATTATTTTCCTTATAGAGGATATACAATGTATCAGCATTATCTAGGTGTTGGTTATGTACCAGCAGCATTGTATTTGGGGCACATTGTATTCAGACATCAATGCAGCATCTGCCATCTTTACTACATTGGGAATACAATACCTGAACTCCATAACACAGGACCTGTATTCCACATATATAGTTTGTCAACAAATACAATGTAACAACATCAGGTCACCATGTATCGTCTGCACTATGCTGGGGATACAATGTATTTTCAGTGACGGCTTCTTTGGCTGTAGACACAAGTCCACACTATGTATCATAGTTCATGACCGATATATACAGACAGGTATATGCCGTGTATCAGAGTTCATGACCGATATATACAGACAGGTATATGCCGTGTATAGGAGTCCATGACCGATATATACAGACAGATATATGCCGTGTATAGGAGGTCATGACCGATATATACAGACAGATATATGCCGTGTATAGGAGTCAGTGTCCAATATATACAGACAGATATACAATGGGGGTTATTTACTAAAGCTGGAGAGTGCAACATGTGGTGAAACTTTGCAGAGAAACCAATCCGCTTCCAGGTTTTATTCTCAAAGCTTAATAGAACAAGCTGAAGTTAGAAGCTGATTGGCTCCCATACACAGCTGCACCAGATTCTGAGGGCACCAGTTTTAGTAAATCACACCAAATGTGTATAGGGATCAATGACTGATACATACAGACAGGTATACAGTGTGTATAGGGATCAATGACTGATACATACAGACAGGTATACAGTGTGTATAGGGATCAATGACTGATACATACAGACAGGTATACAGTGTGTATAGGGATCAATGACTGATACATACAGACAGGTATACAATGTGTATAGGGATCAATGACTGATACATACAGACAGGTATGCTGTGTGTATAGGGATCAATGACTGATACATACAGACAGGTATACAGTGTGTATAGGGATCAATGACTGATACATACAGACAGGTATACAGTGTGTATAGGGATCAATGACTGATACATACAGACAGGT
Source organism: Staurois parvus (assembly GCF_062004578.1). NCBI lineage: Eukaryota > Metazoa > Chordata > Amphibia > Anura > Ranidae > Staurois > Staurois parvus. The sequence goes on from NW_028319436.1 coordinate 289,279, forward strand.
ATACAGTGTGTATAGGGATCAATATCTGATACATACAGACAGGTATACAGTGTGTATAGGGATCAATATCTGATACATACAGACAGGTATACAGTGTGTATAGGGATCAATGACTGATACATACAGACAGGTATACAGTGTGTATAGGGATCAATGACTGATACATACAGACAGGTATACAGTGTGTATAGGGATCAATGACTGATACATACAGACAGGTATACAATGTGTATAGGGATCAATGACTAATACATACAGACAGGTATACAGTGTGTATAGGGATCAATGACTGATACATACAGACAGGTATACAGTGTGTATAGGGATCAATGACTGATACATACAGACAGGTATACAATGTGTATAGGGATCAATGACCGATACATACAGACAGGTATACAATGTGTATAGGGATCAATGACCGATACATACAGACAGGTATACAATGTGTATAGGGATCAATGACCGATACATACAGACAGGTATACAATGTGTATAGGGATCAATGACCGATACATACAGACAGGTATACAATGTGTATAGGGATCAATGACCGATACATACAGACAGGTATACAATGTGTATAGGGATCAATGACCGATACATACAGACAGGTATACAGTGTGTATAGGGATCAATGACCGATACATACAGACAGGTATACAGTGTGTATAGGGATCAATGACTGATACATACAGACAGGTATACAATGTGTATAGGGATCAATGACTGATACATACAGACAGGTATACAGTGTGTATAGGGATCAATGACTGATACATACAGACAGGTATACAATGTGTATAGGGATCAATGACTGATACATACAGACAGGTATACAGTGTGTATAGGGATCAATGACTGATACATACAGACAGGTATACAGTGTGTATAGGGATCAATGACTGATACATACAGACAGGTATACAATGTGTATAGGGATCAATGACTGATACATACAGACAGGTATACAGTGTGTATAGGGATCAATGACTGATACATACAGACAGGTATACAGTGTGTATAGGGATCAATGACTGATACATACAGACAGGTATACAATGTGTATAGGGATCAATGACTGATACATACAGACAGGTATACAATGTGTATATGGGCAATGATCGATATTTACAGATGGGCATACGCCATATATAGCGGTTAGTGACCAATATATACAGACAGGCATACACTAAGTATTGGAGCCAGTGATCAATATAAACAGCGCCTTGAAAAAGTCTTCACCCCCCTTGACATTTTCCACATTTTCTCATGTTACAACCAAAACCGTCAATGTATTTTTTTGGGATTGGATGTGATAGACCAACACAAAGTGGCACATAATTGTGAAGTGGAAGGAAAATGAGAAATGGTTTTCAACATTTGTGACCAATAAATCTGTGAAAAGTGTGGCGGCATTTGTATGCAGCCCCCCCGGAGTCAGTACTTTGTAGGACCCCCTTTCTCTGCAATTCCAGCTGCAAGTCTTTTTGGGGATGTCTCTTTGCACATCTAGAGAGGGACATTTCTGCCCATTCTTCTTTGCAGAATCGCTCAAGCTGTCAGATTGGATGGAGAGCGTCTGGGAACAGCAATTTTCAGGTCTGGCCACAGATTCTCCATTGGATTTGGGTCTGGACTGTGACTGGGCCATTCTAACACATGAAGATGCTTTGGTCGGAACCACTTCATTGTAGCTCTGGCTGGATATTTCGGGTCGTTGTCCTGCTGGAAGGGGAACCTCCACCCCGGTCTCAAGTCTTTTGAAGACTCTAACAGGTTTTCTTCTAAGATTGCCCTGTATTTGGCTCCATCCATCTTCCCATCAACTCTGACCAGCTTCCCTGTCCCTGCTGAAGAAAAGCATCCCCACCACATGATGCTGCCACCACCATGTTTCACGGCGGGGATGGTGTGTTCAGGGTGATGGGCAGTGTTAGTTTTCCCCCACACATAGCGTTTTTGCTTTTAGACCAAAAAGTTCCATTTTGGTCTCATCTGACCAGAGCCCCTTCTTCCACATGTTTGCTGTGTCTCCCACATGGCTTCTCGCTGCAAAAAGGACTTCTTATGGCTTTCTTCCTTAAGAAGATTTTTCGGATGATGGATTGAACAGTGCTCTGTGAGATGGTCAAAGCTTGGGAGATTTTTTATAACCTAATTCTGCTTTAAACTTCTCCACAACTTTATCCCTGACCTGTCTGGTGTGTTCCTTGGCCTTCATGATGCTGTTTGTTCACTAATGTTCTCTAACAAACCTCTGAGGGCTTCACAGAACAGCTGGATTTATACTGAGATCACATGACACACAGGGGGACTCTATTTACTAATTAGGTGACTTCTGAAGGCAATTGGTTCCACTAGATTTTAGTTAGGGGTATCAGAGTGAAGGGGGCTGAATACGAATGCACACCACACTTTTCAGATATTTATTTGTAAAAAAGTTTGAAAACTATTTCTTATTTTCCTTTCACTTCACAATTATGTGCCGCTTTGTGTTGGTCCATCACATAAAATCCCAATAAAATACATTGACGTTTTTGGTTGTAACATGACAAAGTGTGGAAAATTTCAAGGGGTATGAATACTTTTTAAGGCACTGTACAGACAGGTTTATGCTGTGTATAGGAGTCAGTGATCGATATATACAGACATAAATACACTGTGTATAGGGGTCAGTGACTAATATATATATACAGACCGGTATATTATGTGTATAGGGGGCCAGTGATCAATATACTGTGTACTGACAGATATACGATGTACTGTATATGAGTCAGTGACCAGTATATACAGACAGGTATACGCTATGTTTAGGCGTCAGTGATCAATGGACGGATATACACTGTGTATAGGGGTTAGCAGGGCTGTGGATAAGGGGGTACCACCAGTGTACGGGGCCCAGGCCAAAAGGGGGGCCCAGGCAGCTGGGTTAATTGGATGTGGGCAGGAAAGGTGATTGGTATGGTGGGAGGGGGTAATTACTGGAACCCATCCCCTGTATGACTCTCTCTGCAGTAGCTGAAAGCTGACTTCATCTCCTCTCCCTTCCGCTGGCTTTCAGCTGCTGCAGAGAGAGCCATACAGGGGATCGGTTCCAGTAATTGCCCCCCTGCTGCCCAAGCCCCCTTTGTGCGCTTACCCCCGCAGTGCTGCCAGCTTCCCTCCTCTCTTTTCAGCAGCAGCTGAAAACTGGCCTCATCTCCCTCCCACTGACTTTCAGTTGCTGCAGAGATAGCCTTACAGGGGATCGGTTCCAGTAATTGCCCCCCCCCGCTGCCCAGGCCCCCTTTGTTTGCTCACCCCCACAGTACTGCCAGCTTCCCTCCTCTTCTTTAAGCAGCAGCTGAAAGTTGGCTTCATCTCCTCTCCCTCCCACTGACTTTCAGCTGCTGCAGAGAGAGCCATACAGGAAATCGGTTCCAGTTATTGCCCCGCTCTGCTGCCCAGGCCCCCTTTGTTTGCTCACCCCCCACAGTGCTGCCAGCTTCCGTCCTCTCCTTTCAGCAGCTACAAGCGCACAATAAGATCTTTCAGGATAGAGAGTGGGGAAAGGGTCCGGTAAATACATCACATTTACCAGCCCCTTCCTTTCCTGAATGAACGCAATGAGTGATCGGTACCAATCCCATAACTGTACATTCATAACTGAAGCCTAGTAAACTATTTTTTTTTTTTTGTAAGGGGGGCCCTGCCAGGTTGGCTGTATGGGGCCCCATGGTTTCTAACAGCAGCCTTGGGGGTCAGTGACTGATATATTTAGAGAGGTATACATTGTGTATGATGGTCAGTATCTAACAGTGGCATCCCTAGGTAGGTGTGGGGGGTGCGCGCCGCACCAGGTAACACCTATCGCACGGGGTGACACCGGACCCGCTCCACGAAAAGGCAAGTTTTAAAGCAAGCCGATGATCCCCGCAGGATGGATCGGATCTGCAGATTGAGCATAATGGATCGGAGTCTGATCCATTACGCTCCCCAATCCGAAGAACCCATCCATCCTGCGGGGATCGTCGGAGGGGTGACACCAAGTGTTACCGCACCGGGTGACACCAACCCTAGGGACGCCCCCGGTATCTAATACTCAGGTTTACACTGTGTATAGGGGTCTAAGCTATAATATCTATATACTACAGTACATATATATTTTTGCCTATTGTGTGTGTTTGTATATAATATGTACACCCTTGGCACATTATATTATTTATGTGCAGTACTATGTTCATCTGTGGATATTATGTGAATGCTGTGTATATATTTTTACTTTTATTATAGTTTTTTTTTATTTTCCTTCATTTTATTTTTAATTTTACTATTATTATAGGTTTTTTATTTTCCTTTATTTTATTTTATTTTTAATTTTATTATAGGTTTTTTTTTATTTTCCTTTTTTTTATTTTATTTTTTATTTTACTTTTATTATAGGTTTTTTTATTTTCCTTTATTTTATTTTTAATTTTACTTTTATTATAGGTTTTTTTTATTTTCCTTTATTTTATTTTATTTTTTATTTTACTTTTATTATAGGTTTTTAATTTTACTTTTATTTTCCTTTATTTTATTTTTTATTTTACTTTTCTTATAAGTCATAAGTTGTGTTTGTCTCAGTATGCCGTAGAAGCTATGCTTGTGTGTACAATCCAAAGGGTGCTAAGAACATTGTGTCTTTAAATGCACATTTGCGCGCACCATAGTACAGGTACGGTGACTTGAATGAGAAGTGTGTATTGCAATGATGTACCTTCTGGCAATAAAACACACACCAGCTAAGAGTTATCCAAAATTAAAATGTGATTTTTTTTTTTTTTTAAATGTTTTTTTAAACTCATGTAGGAACAAAATCGTGCGAAGGGCGAACAAATAACTTTTAAATGCGTAAAAAAAATAAAAATTAAGGCATATGTATAGCTGCCACTTTTTTTAGTTTTGGATAATGAGGAAGTACTGGTATTGGTTATATAGATTATTTTTATTGTTTTTATAGGTTATCTAGATTATTTTTTATTATTATTGGTTATCCAGGTTCAAATTGTTATTATTGGTTTTATAGGGGTTTTTTACTGTTAATATTGGTTATATAGGTTATTTTATGATTGGTAATATTGTTAATCTAGTTTTTTTTCCTTTTTTTAATTTGTTATTATTGGTTATATGTGCTGTTTTTGCTGTTTGTATCTTGTTTGGGAGATTTCCCTGCACTGTATGAAGTGGGCTGGCTCTTCGGAGGAGTTATGCAAACATCAAATTGCCTTGATGGGTGGGTGTCAGTGTGGAGAAGTAGGCTTTCCTAGGCAGGCTGAATTTGCATGCAGACCAACCCAGATAATGTGATGCTGAGCTTCCATGAATGAAAGAACCTAAATCCAAAGAATGAAAGGGGCGGGGTCAGGGACAGCCTGGATGGGGAGGAAAGTGCTAGCTAATGCTGGATGTCCTCCAGCCAGGAAATGAGGTGGACCTCTATCTGGTTTGCTGCATCTCCTAATGCACATTTGTGAGGAGCTCACAGTGTGCAGTGAAATCAGAGTAAGCAATCTCAGTCCAGGAGAGGAGCCGCTACAACTGTGCTAAACTGAAGGGAGGGCTGGAGGTCAGGTTTAAAAGGAAAAAAGCTACAGCACATGCAATGTAAATGTACCGAACCCATTGATTTCTGCTTTTATTTTTTTTTTTTTTTTATTTGAGATGAATTATTTATTTATGGATTCATTTTTTATTTTACTTTTCATGTTTTTTTTAAAATTGGTATTAGCTTCTGATGCAAAGGTAGCATAACAATTGATTTATGATTTCGATTCTTTCTTTCTTTCTTTCTTTTTTTCTTTCTTTCTCTTTTTCTTTCTTTCTCTCTCTCTCTCTTTTTTTCTTTCTTTCTTTCTTTCTATTTTTCTTTCTCTTTCTTTCTTTCTCTCTTTTTTTCTTTTTCTTTCTTTCTTTTTTCTTTCTTTCTCTCTCTCTTTTTTTCTTTCTCTTTGTTTCTTTCTTTCTCTCTCTCTTTTTCTTTCTTTTTTTCTTTCTCTTTCTCTCTCTCTCTCTCCCTCACGCTTTATCTCTCTCTCTCTCTCTCTCCCTCTCCCTCCCTCTCTCTCTCTCTCTCTCTCTCGCTCTCTTTCTTTCTCTCTTTCTTTCTTATTAATAATTTTTCTTTTCTTTTAACATTTTTAATTATTTATTTATTATTTCTATCAGCTTGTGATGCACATGTACTATAGCAATCAATGTATGCTTTGTTTTGAGATTTGCATTTCTTTACTTATTTTGTTTTATTTTTAATGTCATTCTTTTTTATTTGTATCAGCTTGTGATGCAAAGGTTTCACAGCGATTTGATTTATTTATTTTATTTATTTTTTTAACTTTTATAAGTATGTTTATTGTTAATTTTTTTTTCTATTTATATTTTTTTTATTTGTTATAGTTTGTGATGCAAATGTACCATAGCAGTTGCTTTCTGCTCTGTTTTATTCATGTTTTGTTTTGTATTTGTAGTTTTTACATTTTTTATTGTTTATTATTCTTATTTTGTGGTTTATTTAGCCTATTGCTGTGTACTCATGCAGATGTACACAAATACTGTGCAGACGTGTAATTGTATTGTGTGTACAATCTGTCAGTGTCATATAAACAGACACAGGGGATCTATATATATTGTAAATATCGTGGCACATGGCTCGGTCCAGGTGTGTCAACATGAAGAACTGCCATTACTATACATTGACATTCTATGTGTAACAGTATTCCTGTGTACACCGATCGAGGGCGCAGCCGAGTATCCGCAATAAACTGCTATTCTTAGCATATTGAACCCCTCGCCCTCCAGAGGATTCCCCCCCTTCCTGACCGGGTTATTGTTTTGCGTTACGTCGCTGCGTCACTCTAACCGACAACATTACGTAGGGTTCAGGGGCTGCTGAAAGAAAACGCTGACCAGCTCCTGAATGGGAGTTTATCAGTCGCAGTGTACATGGAGCCCTTACTGGATTGGTTTAAACAAGGGTGTCAAACTGATACAAGAGGGTTAGGAGGGCCCTGCTCCTTGGAGCTTACAATCTAATATCCGGGGTGTCAAACTGATACAAGAGGGTTAGGAGGGCCCTGCTCCTTGGAGCTTACAATCTAATATCCGGGGTGTCAAACTGATACAAGAGGGTTAGGAGGGCCCTGCTCCTTGGAGCTTACAATCTAAGATCAGGGGTGTCAAACTGGCGGCCCTCCAGCTGTTGCCAAACTACAAGTCCCATCCTGCCTCTGCCTTTGGGAGTCATGCTTGTAACTGTCAATCTTGCAATGCCTCATGGGACTTGTAGTTTGAAGTCCCATCATGCCTCTGCCTTTGGGAGTCATGCTTGTAACTGTCAATCTTGCAATGCCTCATGGGACTTGTAGTTTGAAGTCCCATCATGCCTCTGCCTTTGGGAGTCATGCTTGTAACTGTTAATCTTGCAATGCCTCATGGGACTTGTAGTTTGAAGTCCCATCATGCCTCTGCCTTTGGGAGTCATGCTTGTAACTGTCAATCTTGCAATGCCTCATGGGACTTGTAGTTTGGTGACAGCTGGAGGGCCGCCAGTTTGACACCCGTGACTTTAAAAGACTCCTTCCACTTGGCAGCACGAGAGTCCATGGGATCACACCAGGCTGTGTAGCCACGTCTCTGCGGGAGTCCAGACCACTGGGGACCAGAGCTTGAGGTCTGAGAGTGGCTCCCACGGAGGTAGAGATACAAGTATATACATGGCAGCCAATATATCTATTTATGGTTGCCTTGATCTTTGCCATCTGATGGCAGTAAAGGGATACACGTCACAATGTAACGTTGGCTCATCCGCATTCCGTGGTCACCAAGTAATGGTTTTAGTACATTGTTAGACAGCAAGTTGGTAAAAGCGGAATCCCTCCAATCTCTGCCATCTGACAGCAGTGCATACAGTACACATTACAGAGTACAGTAGTAGGGATTCTTGCTGCTCCGACCCATTCTGGTGACTGTACGCCGCTCCTCCCATCCCGATCCTCTCTCTTCAATGACGTCATCAGGCTGAACCACAGGGGAAGCCTTGGGCATCGATGCACCTTAGCAGTACTAGCCATTCATTGAAAACGCCATTGGGTGGATATACATTCGTGAACACTGGATCGCCCCGGAACCCCTGGGGACTTCTCCAGGGACTCTAGGGTTCTACGGGACCCCAGCTGAGAAACTCTGGGCTACACAGGCTGAGGGCCCTCCTGATCCAAAACAAAGACTGCAGGCATGCTACAGGAGATGGTCAGAGACTACAGACATACTACAGTTCATGGTCAGAGACTGCAGACATAGTACAGGAGATGGTCAGAGACTGCGGACATACTACAGAAGATGGTCAGAGACTGCGGACATAGTACAGGAGATGGTCAGAGACTGCGGACACAGTACAGGAGATGGTCAGAGACTGCGGACATACTACAGGAGATGGTCAGAGACTTAGGACATAGTACAGGAGATGGTCAGAGACTGCGGACATACTACAGGAGATGGTCAGAGACTGCGGACATACTACAGGAGATGGTCAGAGACTTAGGACATAGTACAGGAGATGGTCAGAGACTGCGGACATACTACAGGAGACGGTCAGAGACTGCGGACATACTACAGTTGATGGTCAGAGACTGCGGACATACTACAGAAGACGGTCAGAGACTGCGGACATAGTACAGGAGACGCTCAGAGACTGCGGACATACTACAGGAGACGGTCAGAGACTGCGGACATAGTACAGGAGACGGTCAGAAACTGCGGACATAGTACAGGAGATGACCAGAGACTGCGGACACAGTACAGGAGACGGTCAGAGACTGCGGACATACTACAGGAGACGGTCAGAGACTGCGGACATAGTACAGGAGATGGTCAGAGACTTAGGACATAGTACAGGAGATGGTCAGAGACTGCGGACATACTACAGTTGATGGTCAGAGACTGCGGACATACTACAGGAGACGGTCAGAGACTGCGGACATACTACAGTTGATGGTCAGAGACTGCGGACATACTACAGGAGACGGTCATAGACTGCGGACATACTACAGGAGACGGTCAGAGACTGCGGACATACTACAGGAGACGGTCAGAGACTGCGGACACAGTACAGGAGACGACCAGAGACTGCGGACACAGTACAGGAGACGACCAGAGACTGCGGACACAGTACAGGAGACGGTCAGAGACTGCGGACATACTACAGGAGACGGTCAGAGACTGCGGACATACTACAGGAGACGATCAGAGACTGCGGACACAGTACAGGAGACGGTCAGAGACTGCGGACACAGTACAGGAGACGACCAGAGACTGCGGACACAGTACAGGAGACGGTCAGAGACTGCGGACATACTACAGGAGACGGTCAGAGACTGCGGACATACTACAGGAGACGGTCAGAGACTGCGGACATAGTACAGGAGACGGTCAGAGACTGCGGACATACTACAGGAGACGGTCAGAGACTGCGGACATACTACAGGAGACGGTCAGAGACTGCGGACATACTACAGGAGACGGTCAGTGACTGCGGACACAGTACAGGAGACGGTCAGAGACTGCGGACACAGTACAGGAGACGGTCAGAGACTGCGGACACAGTACAGGAGACGGTCAGAGACTGCGGACACAGTACAGGAGACGGTCAGAGACTACGGACATACTACAGGAGACGGTGAGAGACTGCGGACATACTACAGGAGACGGTCAGAGACTGCGGACACAGTACAGGAGACGACCAGAGACTGTGGACACAGTACAGGAGACGACCAGAGACTGCGGACACAGTACAGGAGACGGTCAGAGACTGCGGACATACTACAGGAGACGGTCAGAGACTGCGGACACACTACAGGAGACGGTCAGAGACTGCGGACACAGTACAGGAGACGGTCAGAGACTGCGGACACAGTACAGGAGACGACCAGAGACTGCGGACACAGTACAGGAGATGGTCAGAGACTGCGGACATACTACAGGAGACGGTCAGAGACTGCGGACATAGTACAGGAGACGGTCAGAGACTGCGGACATAGTACAGGAGACGGTCAGAGACTGCGGACATACTACAGGAGACGGTCAGAGACTGCGGACATACTACAGGAGACGGTCAGAGACTGCGGACATACTACAGGAGACGGTCAGAGACTGCGGACACAGTACAGGAGACGGTCAGAGACTGCGGACACAGTACAGGAGACGACCAGAGACTGCGGACATAGTACAGGAGATGGTCAGAGACTGCGGACATAGTACAGGAGATGGTCAGAGACTGCGGACACAGTACAGGAGACGGTAAGAGAATGATCAGTATAACAACCTCCCTCCACCCGGATGACAGCAATGAGTCTTGTGCACCCCCCCCCCGGACAATGAGCCCCCACACGCCCCCTCAGCCAGCGAGAACTCTGCAGTCTGCGGAAACCTCATTCTCGGGAGGGAACCCCCTTTAAGCCAGCATGGAAAATGACGGCGGCAATACGTGAGCCGACTGTCGTGTCCCGCGAGGTGAGTCACGATGGGAGGTGAGATAACGCCGGGAAATGTTTGGTGAAGTGCTAATTGTCACCGCGCGATAAATGAGACGAGTGTCTCCTCCCTTATTAATACATCTCATGACAGACAGCGATCTGAAGGGGGAGGGGGGGGGACAGAATCTGGCAAACCTAACCAACTGCCAAACAAGTGTTCACCAACCAAATCCCTAAGTAGGCGTCCCCTGCGTCCCATCATGGGTGTGCTACTAGATGTGTCCGACATATTGCTGCTAATACAGGGGGGGGGGACAGTGGGGGATGAGATGAACAATTCCAACCACTCAGCAGCATTTATTCCTAAGAGATGTCCTCCAATTTCCAGTACAGAGTCAGGAAAGAATCAGCGGAAGGAGTAATGACATTCCCCATACACAGCGAGAGAAGGGAAATGAACTTTATTAGGCAAAATGTTTGTTTTCAGAGATACCATAGAAACAAGCCGACTCTCACATGAAAGTCAGCCCTGCCTTGTACAGGATGTGTCCATCCATTCACCATGTCTGCATTACCCTTCCCCCACCACCCTCTCTACTAGCTCCATCATCTCCTCCCAGCATGGCCTCTACTCTGCTTTCCTCTCCTGTCCAGAACCTCTCCTCTATTCAGCCTCTACTGTCTTCCCATCATACACCTCTCCTTCCCCCTTCTCCTCCCTTTCTTTCCTTTCCTCTTCTCCCCTCTCCTCTCCATTCTTCTCCTCACCCTTTCCTCTCCTCCACTCAGCATTTCCTTCTCTTTCCTTTTCTCTCCTATCTTTTCTTCTACTCAGCCTTTTCTTTTCCTTTCCTTTCCTCTGTCTTTTCTATTCTATTCCTCTCCTCTTCTCCATTCAGCCTCTCCTTTCCTTTCTTCTCTTTTTCACTCCTTTCCTCTGTTCAGCCTCTCCTCTCCTTTCCTTCTACTCTCCTCTCCTCTGTTCAGCCTCTCCTCTCCTTTCCTTCTACTCTCCTCTCCTCTGCTCAGCCTTTCCTTTCTTCTCATCCCCTCTCCTTTCCTTTCTTCTCTTTTTCGCTCCTTTCCTCTGTTCAGCCTCTCCTCTCCTTTCACTCTCCTCTCCTCTGCTCAGCCTTTCCTTTCTTCTCATCCCTTCTCCTTTCCTTCCTTCTCTCCTTTCCTCTCTACTCCTATAATGTACAGTGCTGAGCAAACCTTTTAGCGCTATATAAATACTATATAATAATAATACTCCCTTGCTCAACCCCCCCTCTCTTCTCAACTCCATCCTCTCTTTTCCTTTCTTCTTAGCTCTCTCCTCTCATCTCCTCTCTTCTTTAACTTCTCTCCTTTCTACTCTGTGCTCTGCTCAACCTCTCCTCCTCTCTCCCTTCCCTTTTCACTTCTCCTTTCCTTTAACGTTTCTTCTCTGTTTAGCCTGTTCTCTCCTTTAACTTCTCTCCTCTCCTTTCTCTTCTCTGCTTTCCTTTCTCTTCCCATCTCTCCTGTCACTTCTCTCTTCTCATTTCCTTTAGCTTCTCTCCTGAGCTCAGCCTCTTCTCTCCTTTAACTTCTCTCCTCTCCTTTCTCTTATCTCACTTCTCTCCTTTCTTTTAACTTCTCTCATAACCTATTCTCTCCCCTCCTTTCAGTTCTCTCCTTTGCTCAGCTTATTCTCTCCATTCCTTTCTCTTCTCTGCTCTTCTCAGCCTCCTCCTCTCCTTTCACATCTCTCCTCTTCTTTCCTTTAACTTCTCTTCTCTGCTCAGCCTCTTCTCTCCATTCCTTTCTCTTCTCTCCTCTACTTTCTTATCTCTCCTCTGCTCAGCCTCTCCTCTCTTTAACTTCTCTACCTTTTCTTATCTTCTCTGTTCAACCTGTTCCCTCATCTCCTTTCACTTCTCTCCTCTTCTTTCTTTTAATTTTGTCTCTTATGATTAACCTATTCTCTCCTCTTCTTTCTCTTCTCTCATCTCCTTTCAGTTCTCTCCTCTGCTCAGCTTATTCTCTTCATTCCTTCTCTTCTCTCCTCTGCTCAGCCTCCTCCTCTCCTTTCACTTCTCTTCTCTCCTTTCCTCTCCTTTAGCTTCTCTCCTCTTCTCAACCTCTTCTCTCCTCTCTTTTCTCTTTCGACCCTTCCCTTTCTCTTCTCTCGTGTCCTTTCTCTTCTCTTCTTTCCTTTCTCTTCTCTCCTGTCCTTTCTTTTCTCTCCTTTCTTTTCTCTCCATTTCCTTTCTCTTCTCTTCTTCCCTTTCTCTTCTCTCCTTTCCTTTCTCTTCTTTCCTTTCTCTCTTCTCTCCTCTCCTTTCTGTTCTATCATTTCTCTTCTCTCCTCTCCTTTCTCTTCTTTCCCTTTCTCTCCTCTCCTGTCCCTTTTTTGTCCTGTCTTTTGTCTTCTCTTCTTTTCTTTCTCTTCTCTCCTTTTTTTTCTCTCCCTTTTATTTCTCTTCTCTTCTTTCCTTTCTCTCTTCTCTCCTCTCCTTTCTCTTCTTTCCTTTCTCTTCTCTCCTGTCCTTTCTCTTCTTTCCTTTCTCTCTTCTCTCTCCTTTCTCTTTCGCCCCTTCCCTTTTTCTTCTCTCCTGTCCTTTCTCTTCTTTCCTTTCTCTTCTCTCCTGTCCTTTCTCTTCTTTCCTTTCTCTCTTCTCTCCTTTCTCTCCTGACCTTTCTCTTTTCTCCTGTCCTTTATCTTCCCTTCTTTTCTTTCTCTTCTCTCTTTTCATTTCTCTTCTCTTCTTTCCTCTCTTCTCTCCTGTCCTTTCTCTTCTTTCTTTTCTCTCTTCTCTCCTCTCCTTTCTCTTTCGTTTCTTCCCTTTCTCTTCTCTCCTCTCCTTTCTCTTCTTTCCTTTCTCTCTTCTCTCCTGTCCTTTGTCTTCTCTCCTTTCTTTTCTCTCCCTTTCATTTATCTTCTCTTCTTTCCTTTCTCTTCTCTCCCTTTCATTTCTCTTCTTTCCTTTCTCTTCTTTCCTTTCTCTTCTCTCCTGTCCTTTCTCATCTTTCCTTTCTCTTCTCTCCTGTCCTTTCTCATCTTTCCTTTCTCTTCTCTTCTCTCCTGTCCTTTCTCATCTTTCCTTTCTCTTCTCTTCTCTCCTGTCCTTTCTCATCTTTCCTTTCTCTTCTCTTCTCTCCTGTCCTTTCTCATCTTTCCTTTCTCTTCTCTTCTCTCCTGTCCTTTCTCATCTTTCCTTTCTCTTCTCTCCTGTCCTTTCTCATCTTTCCTTTCTCTTCTCTCCTGTCCTTTCTCATCTTTCCTTTCTCTTCTCTCCTGTCCTTTCTCATCTTTCCTTTCTCTTCTCTCCTGTCCTTTCTCATCTTTCCTTTCTCTTCTCTCCTGTCCTTTCTCATCTTTCCTTTCTCTTCTCTCCTGTCCTTTCTCATCTTTCCTTTCTCTTCTCTCCTGTCCTTTCTCATCTTTCCTTTCTCTTCTCTTCTCTCCTGTCCTTTCTCATCTTTCCTTTCTCTTCTCTCCTCTCCTTTCTCTTCTTTCCTTTCTCTTCTCTCCTTTCTATTCTCCCCTCTATTTTCTCTTCTCTCCTTTGCTCATCCCCTTCCCTCCTCTCCTTTCTCTCCTCTACTGCCAGACATCACTTAATTTATGCACTGGCTGAAGGAGAGGAATCTCACAGGAGGTCCTCCTCACATGGAGATTTCAAACCTGATTCTCAGGTGATAGTCAGGCTTAACTGTTCTGCATAAAAGGAGAAAATTCTGAAAATATGAATTTATTTTTAGGTTCGCACTATAGAGACTCTGCGAGCCGCATTCTGCATGGGCCAGGTAGCCTATTCATTTGAATGGGGTGCCATGCCTCTTGAAACGCAGAGGAAAGGTCCCTGCTCCATATTTGGAGTTGCAGCCCACATGGGAAATGCAGGTCCCAGTGCTGCTGCGATTTCCAGTGCGTGCGGCACCAGGATTAATGTCACCCACACTCATCCAGTCAGTGGTGGTTGTGGCTGCGGGAAGAGGCGTGGTCCCACCGTGGCAATCACCTGAACCCAGCCAATGAATGAGCACGATTTTGTGCTGCATGACTGCTGTCACATGTTTTGCTTTTTGCCTGTGTCCCTGCTGGAGAGATTTCCCGTCTTTTTCCGTCTTGACAAGAAATCAGTCGGATGCATACAAAGATGGCAGTACAAACGGACGCACGCTTTCTTTCCCCGCTAAACTGAAATATTTTGGATGGATTTGGGATTTTACACCCCGTTCACATCGGTGCGACTTGGCATGCGATTTTCATGCCCTGCGACTTGCAGATCGCATGCCAAGTCACACCCTATTGTCTGCAATTGGAGCGATCATATCGGTGCGGTTCCGACTTGGCCGGAACCGCACCAATTTCAAAAGTAGTCCATGTGCTACTTTTGGTGCGATTTGCATAGACATCTGTATCAGATATCTTGCAAATCGCACCTGAAATCGACGGGTCCCCCGACTTTGAAGTCGTGTGAATTCACTGTAAGTCGCATGATTTCAAAGTCGGACTTGATGTGAACAGGGGCTTAGTGCTGGTCATACCGGTGCGATTTCAGGTGCGATTTGCAGATTGAAATCGCATCTAATGAATGTGAATGTCTGCGTCTTACCGTGTGCGATTTGCTGCGGCGTGATTTCGAAAGTAGTTCTTACATTACTTTTACTTACTGCAGTTTTGTTGCGATTTCACATACATAGAATGTCATGGAAATCGCACTGCAAATGGCAAGAAATCATTGAAAGTCTTCACAAATAGCAATAAAAAACACACCTGAAATTGCACACAAATCGCTCGATTTGAAATCGCAGCGGTGTGACCGGTGACTAAGTGTTAGGGATAGGTTCAGGGGTTAGGTGAAATGTCTCTTCACACTGAATGCGAATCGGCATGCGATTTGCATGCCATGTGATTTGCACACTTGCATGCCAAGTCGCACCCTATTGTCTACAATTACAGCCGTCCTATCGGTGCGGTTCTGACTTGGTCGAAGCCGCACCGATTTATAAAGTAGCTCATGCACTACTTTTTGTGCAATTTGCATAGACATCTGTGTCAGAAGTACTGAGGCAGGGTGCTGTGATGTTTCCCCGTGTAACCCCTTCCCACCAGATATGAACTGCCTGCATTGCATAGAGAAGCACAGAGACCCAGTGATGACATCACTGGGTCCGAAATGAGGTATGTCATGAAAATGGAAAGGTTTTATTACAAAATGTCATTAGAATGTTGATGAGGGGAGTAGTGAGGTAGAAGGAAAGGCAGAATATAAATAATTACACTGTCAGTGCTGCGACAATCCCAATCTCTGCGAGTCTCCCTGCGTCACCCTGACTGCTCTCACTCACGACAGCAAAGGTAAAAGCGCAGCTACGGTGTTTGTTTGTTTTTTAAAATATAAATAGCAAACAGGAGTCACCGTTACTGAAATTCGACCTGCAGGGGCCACGCGAACTCGACCTGCAGGGGCCACCTGAACTCGACCTGCGGGGGCCACGCAAACTCGACTCGCGAGGGCTATGCAAACTCGACCTGCAGGGGCCATGCGAACTCGACCTGCAGGGGCCACGTTGACCGGCCGACCTCAGAAACTGAACATTTGTCACAATTTATTCTTCCCTCTTCAATCCGCTGACTGTAGTTATTCCTGTCCAGATCAATATGACTGTATTCCTGGGAGGAGAATCGGGGCGTCCGTGCTCACGGCGTATGCTGCACCCGAGAACTCCTGATACATGGGCAGCAAACGGCAGTATGGATCAGGAGCAAGACTTCACGGGTCCGTCCACCTCACAATGGGGATTAGACCCCCTGACAGGGGTTTCTATCTCTAGAGGGCTCTGTAGGTGTTCTTGGGTTTGCACATCTGCTGTGCCCATTATGAGTGGTTCCCACCATCCCTGTGCTGAGTTCCTGGATCTGTACACCTGCTGTGCCCATTATGAGGGGTTCCCACCATCCCTGTGCTGAGTTCCCAGGTCTTTACACCCACTGTGCCCATTATGAGGGGATTCCGCCATCCCTGTGCTGAGTTCCTGGGTCTGTACACCCGCTGTACCCATTATGAGGGCTTCCCACCATCCCTGTGCTGAGTTCCCGAGTCTGTACACCTGCTGTGCCCATTATGAGGGGTTCCCACCATCCCTGTGCTGAGTTCCCGGGTGTACACACCCGCTGTGCCCATTATGAGCGCTCCCCACCATCCCTGTGCTGAGTTCCTGGGTCGGTACACCCGCTGTGCCCATTATGAGGGGTTCCCACCATCCCTGTACTGAGTTCCCGGGTCGGTACACCCGCTGTGCCCATTATGAGGGCTTCCCACCATCCCTGTGCTGAGTTCCCAGGCTCTGTATACCCGCTGTGCCCATTATGAGGGGTTCCCACCATTTTTAAGCTGATTTCCAGGATCTGCACACCTTCTGTGCCAATTATGAGGGATATTTAGAGGTGGGGGGTCTGAACACGACCAACGAAAAGTTTGTGTGATGGGTGGTCCCCATCTATTTAGAGGGAATGTCATGGTGGGACCAACCCATTAGTGGTGTTGATTTGGACACACCCGAAATGTGGGCCGACAAAATGTGGGCCATGGGCAGGATTAACATTGTCCCAGGATTCGGCAGAGTAATGTTGGTAGGTATAGTATTGTAACGTGTATAGCGAGCTTTAGGCGAGGTTCATGAATAGAAAGTACTCAGTGGGAGAGATGACCTACCGAAGACACTACCAGCAGAATTGATGTATATATGTTCATCTATTGACCAGGTCAGGGGTATGGCCAAGCCAGAGGCCCGCAGGTGCTCGGTAGTTGGGGGCTCGTCCGGGATCCTGTTGTCTGTAGAAGTCCTTGGTGTTGTGCACTTTGTCGGGAATGTCATGGGAAAGTGTTGGGGTGGGTTGAGGCCATGGGTGGGAAGGTCATGGGAAAGTGTTGGGGTGGGTTGAGGCCATGGGTGGGAAGGTCATGGGAAAGTGTTGGGGTGGGTTGAGGCCGTGGGTGGGAAGGTGGAAAAGTGTTGGGGTGGGTTGAGGCCGTGGGTGGGAAGGTCATGGGAAAATGTTGGGGTGGGTTGAGGCCGTGGGTGGGAAGGTCATGGGAAAGCGTTGGGGTGGGTTGAGGCCGTGGATGGGAAGGTCATGGGAAAGCGTTGGGGTGGGTTGAGGCCGTGGGTGGGAAGGTCATGGGAAAGCATTGGGATGGGTTGAGGCCGTGGGTGGGAAGGTCATGGGAAAGTGTTGGGGTGGGTTGAGGCCGTGGGTGGAAAGGTAATGGGAAAGTGTTGGGGTGGGTTGAGGCCGTGGGTAGGAAGGTCATGGGAAAGTTTTGGGGTGGGTTGAGGCCGTGGGTGGGAAGGTCATGGGAAAGGTTTGGGGTGGGTTCAGGCCGTGGGTGGGAAGGTCATGGGAAAGTGTTGGGGTGGGTTGAGGCCGTGGGTGGGAAGGTCATGGGAAAGTGTCGGGGTGGGTTGAGGCCGTGCGTGGGAAGGTCATGGGAAAGTGTTGGGGTGGGTTGAGGCCGTGGGTGTACCAGCCCTGACAAAATGCTGCTAATTCTCTCACCACAGCGGAGCTCGTAAATCCACCGACCCAGGAATGTCTTCTGAAATATTGTAACTACTTTGTGCTTAGAAGCTATGTGAGATTCTGGTGCATTCTGGGTAATGAGACGCTGCGGACTGTTTTTTCTACCACATCTGTCACATTTTTATTACATGGATAAGTTTGAATTGCAATAAATTAGATAGTAACAAAATGTACCACATGGAGACTTCTGCTTCAGCCAAAACTTTTCTCCTTGTGTTGGATGGAGGAGGGAAGAATTCGAAGCCCTATCAAGCTTGTGCTGCTGCCCGAGGCACCATTAGAAAGATTTACCTTTGCTTCCTGTCCTGGTGACAACATTTTACCAGAAAGGAAGTAAAGGGATAGATGAGCCGCATTGTCAGTGATGTCATTGGTCTCTAGTGAATGGATAGGCTGCATTCTTGGTGATGTCACCTGGCTCTAGTGAATGGATAGGCTACATTCTCGGGGTGTCACCTCTCTCAGTGAATGGATAGGCTGCATTCTCAGTGATGTCACCGCTCTCAGTGAACGGATAGGCTGCATTCTCAGTGATGTCACCGCTCTCAGTGAACGGATAGGCTGCATTCACAGTGATGTAACCGCTCTCTAGTGAATGGATAGGCTGCATTCTCAGTGATGTCACCGCTCTCAGTGAATGGATAGGCTGCATTCTCAGGGATGTCGCCGGTCTCTAGTGAATGGATAGGCTGCATTCTCGGTGATGTCACCGCTCTCTAATGAATGGATAGGCTACATTCTTAGTGATGTCACCGCTCTCAGTGAATGGATAGGCTGCTTTCTCTGTGATGTCACCAGTCTAGAGTGATTGGATAGGCTGCCTTCGCAGTGATGTAATTGGTCTGTAGTGAATGGATAGGCTGCCTTTTCAGTGACGTCATCGGTCTGTAGTGAATGGATAGGCTCCCTCCTCAGTGACGTCATCGGTCTGTAGTGAATGGATAGGCTCTCTCCTCAGTGACGTCATCGGTCTGTAGTGAATGGATAGGCTCCCTCCTCAGTGACGTCATCGGTCTGTAGTGAATGGCTAGGCTCCCTCCTCAGTGACGTCATTGGTCTGTAGTGAATGGATAGGCTCCCTCCTCATTGGTCCATGGTATCCCATGAACTGCCACTGTCAGCAATATGTGAACAATGTATGGATCTGTGACGTGGCCAGTAACAGAAATGTGAGAGGCTCATACTAATCCGATCCCCTGAGCCGTCCGCACATCCTGTCCCGGGGGATTAAGGTCTTCCCGACACAAAACACCTAAAAATACGTGACCTGCCCCGTGAGCGCGCAGACGCCCCCTACCAGACGATCAGATGACCCCTAGAACCTCCAATACTGCAGAATATGGTGGCGCCTGCCCTGTGTCCTCCTCTTATTGTTCTTCTCTCTCTCCCTGCAGGCTGGTGTCCTCTATACAAGCGGTTTTGGCATCGACGGCCGGGTACATCGTGGCATCGAGCTGCAAGGATGTCATTGAGGACCAGTAAGTATGACCTGGCGGTAGACGCGGTGGGGAAGGAGGGGGGGGGGGGAAGCTGGCAGGGAAGCAGACCGGCTCATAGGCTGCCTGGAAGCCAAGGAACATAAGGACTCATTAAAAATGCATATAATCTGATGTACTCTGAGCCGGAGAGGTGTGTGCGGGGAAAGTAAAGCAGCCGCTCCGAGCCTGGGGAATAATAGTGTAACACAGCCCGGTGCGGGGTTTAATTGTGCGACACCGGAAGCAGCCGCGCTAAAGAGCACCTGTCACTCACACACATGTAGTCTGAGCAAAACTCCCCGCCCGTGAATTTAGAGGCTGCGATTGGTCAAAGATTACTTATCCAGATGGCTGGCTTTGTGGTTGGGAGGCAAATGACAGGTACCTTTTTAACCACTTCAAGTCCAGACACTTTCACCCCCCCTTCACCCCCTTCCAGTCCGGACACTTTCCCCCCCATTCCAGTCCGGACACTTTCCCCCCTTCCAGTCCGGACTCTTTCCCCCCCTTCCAGTCCGGACACTTTCCCCAACTTCCAGTCCGGACACTTTCCCACCCTTCCAGTCCGGACACTTTCCCACCCTTCCAGTCCACTTTACACTTTCACCCCCTTCCAGTCCGGACACTTTCACCCCCTTCCAGTCCAGACACTTTCACCCCCTTCCAGTCCGGACACTTTCCCCCCCTTCCAGTCCGGACACTTTCACCCCCCTTCCAGTCCGGACACTTTCACCCCCTTCCTGTCTGGACACTTTCACCCCCTTCCAGTCCGGACACTTTCCCCCCTTCCAGTCCGGACACTTTCACCCCCTTCCAGTCCGGACACTTTCACCCCCTTCCAGTCCGGACACTTTCACCCCCTTCCAGTCCGGACACTTTCCCCCCCTTCCAGTCCGGACACTTTCCCCCCCTTCCAGTCCGGACACTTTCCCCCCCTTCCAGTCCGGACACTTTCCCCCCCTTCCAGTCCGGACACTTTCCCCCCCTTCCAGTCCGGACACTTTCACCCCCCTTCCAGTCCGGACACTTTCACCCCCTTCCTGTCTGGACACTTTCACCCCCTTCCAGTCCGGACACTTTCCCCCCTTCCAGTCCGGACACTTTCACCCCCTTCCTGTCTGGACACTTTCACCCCCTTCCTGTCTGGACACTTTCACCCCCTTCCAGTCCGGACACTTTCCCCCCTTCCAGTCCAGACACTTTCACCCAGGGCGGACTGTCAACTCATGGGGCCCCTGGGCAATAGGGGATCATGGGGCCCCCGTGTCCTTGCCAAAACTCAAAAAAGCCTATGAAAAAGGGACCAGGGGCATCTCATGGGCCCCCCTACTGACCTCGGGCCCTCGGGCAGTGCCAGAGTTTCCAAATGGTCAGTCCGCCCCTGCTTTCACCCCCTTCCAGTCTGGACACTTTCCCCCCCTTCCAGTCCGGACACTTTCCCCCCCTTCCAGTCCGGACACTTTCACCCCCTTCCAGTCTGGACACTTTCCCCCCCTTCCAGTCCGGACACTTTCACCCCCTTCCATTCCCGACACTTTCACCCCCTTCCTGTCCGGACACTTTCACCCCCTTCCAGTCTGGACACTTTCCCCCCCTTCCAGTCCGGACACTTTCACCCCCTTCCATTCCCGACACTTCCCCCCCTTCCAGTCCGGACACTTTCACCCCCTTCCAGTCTGGACACTTTCCCCCCCTTCCAGTCCGGACACTTTCACCCCCTTCCTGTCCAGGCCAATTTTCAGCTTTCAACGCTGTCGCACTGTGAATGACAATTGCGCGGTCATGCAACACTGTACACATATTAATTTTTTAGCATTTTTTTAGACAGATAAAGCTTTATTTTGCTGGTATGTATTGACCGCTGGGATTTTTATTTTTTTTGCTATATAAATGAAAAATTAAAAAGATTTGGAAAAAAAGCGTTTTCTTATAAAATTTTGCAAATAAATAATATTTCATCATAAATCTTGGCCAAAATGTATTCAGTTATCTTTTTAGTAGAAAACCCCCCCCAAATTAGTTCATAACCAAAAATTATAATTTTTAAAAAATCTTTTTTACATTTTTTGTGAATAGTCCTGTACCATGTGACCTCCATGATCATTCACAGATTTCACAGGTAGTAAGCAATGAGGTCAGAAGTGACATCTTGCTTACTACTCTGCATGTGATCACTGATTGGCCAATCAGTGATCACATGATCGGGACCTCGCACAGACGTATGACGATCGGTGTTCCACTGTGTCTGGAGGACACAGCGGGCACCGGATTGCGGTGTTGCTTGCTCCCGGGGAGCGCACACAGTCCAAAATGAACAGCAACCCGCCCCTGTACTGCCACCATCCAGCCATTTATATACAGCGAGTTCTGGAGCAGCAGCGTTTTGCCAGAAAAAGTCTCCTAAACTCTGATAAACATTTTTTTTTTCTAAGTGGAGGCCGCCAGCGTCCTAACAACCAGAGAGTAGCTGGTTGTTAAGGATCAGCCTGGCAAGCTGGCCGCCTTGTCCTTAACATTGGATGAGTCAGTTCCCTGCCAACTGAATGTAAACAAAGCAATTTCCGGCAATAAAAAATTGAGAAAAAAACAGTGCAGGGGTCCCCCCCCCCTATTCATACCAGGCCCTTCAGGTCTGCTATGTGTTTTAAGGGAAAATTAGAAACAATAAAAAGTGTGGGTCACCCCCCAAAATCCATACCAGACCCTTATATGAGCATGCAGCATGGCAGGCCAGGAAATGGTGGGTACGAGCAAGTGCCCCCCCCCCCCGAACCATATTAGGCAACATGCCCTCAACATGTGGGGGGGTGCTTTGGGATACGGGGGGCTACCCCCTCCAAAGCACTTTGTCTCCATGTTGATGAGGATAAGGACCTCTTCCCTTCTCTTGTGGGAGTGCGGAGGGTGACGTTTTGGAATCTGGAAGCCCCCAGATCCCACCACCCCTTCATGTGAATGAGTATGGGGTACATAATACCCCTACTCCGTCACTAAAAAAGTAGTAAAAGTGAGTAAAACACAAGTCCTTTACTAGATAAAAAAAAAATTGTCTCTCGATGTAGATCCAACGTCAATCAGGATG